>NC_062523.1:30193595-30223595 GCF_022655615.1 Tachysurus fulvidraco
CATAAAGGTCAACAGTGTATGAAGAGTTTAACAGTCGAACTGTACGACACGCTTAATTAACAGTACACGACTCATGACATAAACATACCGAGTAGTACGTGTCCTTGGTTCCATTAGTATGGATCTTAGACTTGGGAATGAGGATATATGTTTCCCTCCAAAAGTATTGGAACAGCAAGGTCAAAACCCCGAAGGCATTTGGGATTGAGAACAAACGAGATCAGCTTTTCGTGATATGATAGACGACTCGGCATCGCCGCTGGCAATCCACCCGATTTTAAGTTAAGTAGAAGTAATTTAAAGCGATCGCATTCAGTCAGTGACCCACTGATATCAGAGATCTGCTGCATTCTTCAGTGATGATTAACTTTGTCTGGTCTAAAAACTTCCATTTTTATTCCTGAATGAAGTCCTTTGTTGTTGGCGTTTGTTCAGAGTCATGATTTATCTTTACATCTCAGACGTCACCGAGGACTCCGCCCATTCCCGTAACTACCTGGGGGAAGTCATGGCCTAATGGTTAGAGAGTTTGACTCCTAACCCTAAGGTTGTGGGTTTGAGTCTCGGGCCAGCCACGACTGAGGTGCCCTTGAGCAAGGCACCGAACGCCCCCAACTGCTCTCTGAACGCTGCGGCATAAATTGCTGCCCACTGCTCTGGGTGTGTGTTCACGCTGTGTGTGTGTGTGTGTGTGTGTGTTCACTGCTGTGTGTGTGGGTTAAATGCAGAGAACGAATTCTGAGTATGGGTCACCGTATTTAGCTGTATGTCACATCACGTCACCTCTGATTGGATATGGAGGAACTTTTTACCTCAGGACTAATACAGTACTCATTATAATGGACAAGTCCAGCTGACAAATCAGTCAGAACAACACACATTAATGCCTCTTTTCCACCGGAAAGAACCGGGTGCTGGTTCAGAGCTAGCGCTAGTGCTGGTTCAAAGTTGGTTCCACTGGTGAACCTTCTAAGAACCGGTTTGCCTTTCCACCGGTTAGAGAGCATCACAGCGCCGAGTGTGACGTCACTGTATACGTGTCACGTGTCCCAGCGACGTTAGCGCAGCAGCGACAAACACAAACACGACAACAATGGCGGATGTTACTTTACTGTTAATGCTCATGGCTTTGTGAACCTACATCAGCATCCAAACGCGGCGAATAAAACGTGTACGTGCGGCTCCGTGTAATCTGTATAAACGGAGGTTGTAATCGATAAAGTACATAACGTTATTTTATCGTTAACACAGAAAAATAGTTAGCCTTAGCATGTAGCTACCTACTATCATGTGTGCTGATAACTGATCATATCGCGGTAAAGTAAAAGTGTATTAAACATTAGTATACGTAAGGTACATTATCAAATGCTCTAACAGTAGCCCCGCCCACAGCTCCTGACGCAAGCGGTTCTTAAGTCTAGACCAGCGACGTTTTGGTGCTACTTAAGAACCACTTTTCCTGGTTCGGAGCCGGTGCTTTGGCGGTCGAAACAGAAAGAACTGGTTCTAAATTAGCCTCCGAACCTGCACTCGAACTGCCTCGGTGGAAAAGGGGCATAAGACTCCTGAACTTTACTGTTACAGGCAACATGTAAACATATCTCACATGCATTCTATTACCTCTTCTTCTAATTATTATTATTATTATAATTATTAATAATAATCTTAATATTATTGTTGATTTACCTAAGTATCTAATCCAGTATTCCAGTGCTAGAAGAGCTTGTGTGCTGAGACATGAGTCCAGCATTATTACCAGCATGTTCTCACACTTCACACACAATTCAGTTTGTACCAAACGTTAAAAACGTTACTATGCAAACAAACACCTCATCTGTTCAAATTTGCACACATATTTGCATAAGATTAGGTCCCTCATTAGCCATAAGACCTGTAGATATTGTGTTGTGAGCAATCCTGTAGCTCGCTACAACCAATTCATGCTCTTTGTTTGTGCTGGCGTTATCCTCCAGGCTGTCAAAGATTCATCATTGGAAATTATTAATACGTTAAACCATAGTTAGCTTTAGGAGAGCAGTTATATATGTATATAAACGGTATATATATCTTGGCTTGTGTGAAATCTGTCAGTTGAATTTCCTATCCGTTCTGTGTGGGTTGTCAACACACCGAGATCCTGTGAGACGCTCTGTCGGTGGCAGACTGAATGGACACAGTGATTGGCTTCACACAGAGACCAGAAGATACACGCTAGGCTAAATGTCCTCGCTTTATCGGGGAATATCAAAGACCTAGAGTGTAGGATTTACTTTTGCTGCAAGCTAAAAGCAAACAAAAGAAAATAAAAAAAGTGAGTTGTGGTGAAAACATCCGCAGAGACGAGCAACACCGGAGATGATCCTAAATCAGTGTATCGTTGCTAGTGCCGGTACCACATTGTGGCTAATTTCACATTTATTGCGTTTGAGTGCATCACTGTAACACTCCCACTCAGACTGCAGTCGAATTTAAGGTATTTGCTGATGCAAGACAGTACAGAGCTATTTCCTGTGTATCTCTCTCACACACACGCACACACACACACACACACACACACACACACACACACACACACACACACACACACACACTGAGACTGCATTATAGCTTAAGGTTAAGTCATACCACCAGTATTCTCCCGTTGAGAACTGAACCAATTTATTCCACTGCTGACAGGGAAATAAACTCTCGCTAGGGTCGCCTGGTGAGAATGTCCACCGGGAGACCTTGCAGAATACACACACACACACACACACACACACACACACACACACACACACACACACACACACACACACACACACACAAATAAATTTGTATGAAGAAATGTTTCCAAGGGCAGTCCATTAAACACAAAGCACACTGAAAATCTTTTTATACAAGTTGTTTATTGTCTAATTCTCAATGCTGTTCACACACATGGAGGGAAAATTGTCCTAATTTTTCAACCATAAGAAGTTCAAGCTGCTCGCATATGAGACGTACAGTATATGGGCCAGTCATGGATATTTCTGGTAAGGATCATTTAGGATTGAACGCCTGGGAACATTGGGTGTGAGGCAGGAATAATCCCCAGATGGTCAGTTTGGGGACCATGAACACACACACACACACACACACACACACACACACCTAAGGATAGTTTAGAAAATGGGAAGTAACCGTAGATCAGACAAGACAAGTGGAAAATTCAAGTACAGTCAGTAACCCAAGCTCAAAATAATACTAGGAATCCAAGCGCTGTGACGTAGCAACACAACCTCCTTTATTCTCTGCCAATCTTGTTCCTTTCTTCCTTTCTGCATGGCATTAGCGTACACACACCTTTACGTAGCACACTACTCTTATAGCAGGTTTGATCATTGATGTTCAAAAATCTTTCACATTTTTTAAAGACATAATTGTTTTCATGGCCAATTTCTGGCTAGCTGGCGAACCCTGTTAGCTAGCTAGCTAGCTAATATTCATTCATTCATTCATTCATTCATTCATCTTCTACCGCTTATCTGAACTTCTCGGGTCACGGGGAGCCTGTGCCTCATCTCAGGCGTCATCGGGCATCGAGGCAGGATACACCCTGGACGGAGTGCCAACCCATCACAGGGCACACACACTCTCATTCACACACTCACACACACTACAAACAATTTAACCATGCATTTAAATTTAACCAATCAACCTACCATGCATGTCTTTGGACCGGGGGAGGAAACCGGAGTACCCGGAGGAACCCCCGAGGCACGAGGAGAACATGCAAACTCCACACACACATGAGGCGGAAGCGGAATCGAACCCCCGACCCTGGAGGTGTGAGGCGAATGTGCTAAACACTAAGCCACCATGCTCCCGTAGCTAATATTCAGAGAAAGCAAAATGCAGAGTTTGACAATGTGAATGAGTGAATGAGTGAGTGAGTGAATGAATGAATGAGTGAGTGAGTGAGTGAGTGAGTGAGTGAGTGAGTGAGTAGCAGAATTTTCTTTGAAGTAGTCATAGAGAAGTAGAATATTCAGTGTTTAAACCACTATAAAGGGCAGTATTTACTCCACTGGATGCCTGTTGAATAAGCCACAAACACCTGTTCAGAAATAACTGCACAATGTGTGGCTTTCTCTGAGATAAACCAATTGGACAAGGTGGTTCTTGGAGAGGGTTCATTAGGCTGTTCAGCCATGCTGTTACTGTCACACACACACACACACACACACACACACACACACACACACACACACACACACACACACACACACACACACACACACACACACACACACACACACACACATAATCCCAAGGGTAGGTAGGTGGGTTAGCAAGGAGAGGCCATGCCTGATTGCTCTGTGTGCTTCGGTCCATTGGCAGTGGCTCTTGTGGGGGAAGCTGCTTGGCAAAGCTACAAATCAAACTGGGCATTATTGTTTACACACACACACACACACACACACACACACACACACACACACACACACACACACACACACAAGGAGGGTGGGAGCTGTGAACAGCAGGTATAACTGGCATTTGGAAGAAGGCCCACACAAAAATACTTTTTTCCCTCATTGTGGTTTTCGGGGAAAGTCGCTTTAGCTTCCATTCCGAAAACTGCGATCAGCTTGAGTTTAGGTCAGTTACTATGGCAACGTATGCTGGTGAGCTTACCTGAACAGTGGCAGGTTTACTTCAACTAAACCACTTCGGAAATTGGCCCGAATTTGCTTTTTCTTTAGCATAGACTCCTGCTTACACGATTCACGGACTAGATCCTAACCTGACAGCGGCACATTTCTTCCTTCACCTGTCGCACGCATTTAGATCTACTGTTGCCTTGTGATTTTTATTTTTCCACATTTCATACACTCCAACAGAATTACTGGCTTATCAGTCAAATAAAAATTGATACCGATGCTTGAGGCGGTGAGTAATTTAACACCGTTTATAATCGTGTCGTATTTCAGGAATCTTAAGTGTAAAGGAAGGACATTACTGTACGTGAATAGGAAATCTTTCCACAACATTAATGCGTGGGTAATAATATGAAATTGGCTTCCGAGTCCAAGCTTCATTTTACACTATAGTGCCATTCATGAGGTGCTATATTTTCGCCACTTAATTAAAAGGGCTGCCATGTATGGGAGCTCTGCCATGTCGTTAATAACATTAAAGGCAGATAGCAGAGTGCGATCTATTATCGGGAATTTGACACGAGAGTTCATAAGGAGTTCATAAGAGATTGTATGTACAGTATCGTACAATTTAAACGAGTCCTTCTACGGAGAGAAAGTCGCGTCTGCCTCGGAGACGACCTGAACCTGCGGCGCTGTGGGACTAGAGTCAGGGTCGAGATGCTTTTTTGACATCCTCGTGGCCAGGATCCAGGGTCGACGAGGGAGTCAATGTGACCTTAACGAGATCATGTGATATCGGAGCATTTGTGAGAGGAGACAGACACTCGAACAATCTGTCATAACACAAAGCAGAGAAAATACCGACAACCCCAAAGTCATTGAATTATATTCAATCAACACAAATGATGAAGGTTTACTTGTGCATCATTTAACAGTTTACACCTTTGGTGCTCAAATGATGCTCACAGTACTTTGCTAGTTTCATTTTGGAGATGAAATTGGCTCCAAAAGTTCACCAGACCAATTCAGACATGATGTGAAGTTTTGCAGTTCCCTGCAGCAGATAGTCATCGAGAAGATCATCGAGGTCTCTGGTTTCTCCGTGACAGACGTTTACACGTGCTGCATCCTCATAGCCGCTAGCATTGTGGATGACCTCACGCAACCTCTCACACAAACTCTTCACCCTCCTGCTGTCTGGTAAAAGGTATCAAAGCAATCAGACTGTGAAACAGTTTCTTCCAGCAAACATCACACTCGGTAGCCAGAAACGAGAGTCCACTCCGTTTTCGGCACCGTGTTCTCAGAGGAACGCTCGATTCGATTCGATCCAAGTGTATTGCACTTTTAACAATGGATTTATATATATATACATACATATATATATAAAAAAATTCAATTCCATGAGACTCAGTGAGGCGATATGAGGCAGAAACCTTCAGAGGAACCAAACTCAAAAGAGACCCCATCCTTATCCTGGTGACAGAGTGCAATTATAAAACATTTCCTTTGTACTATAGAGCCAAAAATTGTCGTCTAACCAGGAAATTCATTCTTCCATGAAGTCTGTCTTATCCACTGGAGACTTGAGTGCAAAACTGTTTGTGGCAATTGAAGTCCGAAGCCATCTACGTGGTTTCTAAGTGGCACTATCGACAGCGATTCCATGAATCTCCAGGCTGTCCATGTGAAGCCAATCTCAAAGCAGCAAGCGTTTCGCTTCGCCGGCTGTTCCGTCGTACTCTACCGGCTGTATGGGGTTGAGATGTCAATAAAGCTATTTGACTTCATCGATGCTTTTCTTTATGTTCACTAGGAACATTTGGTTAGAGTTTAATAACGTGAGCTGCTTTAAAGCCATAGGACAAATCAAGGAAAAATGAATACAGTGTCTGCTATGACAGGTCGCTGTTTGAATTATTATTAGTCGCTGTTTGAATTCGTCCCAAGAAGAAGATATCGATCGCATAAATGAAGCGATGTGATGGTGTGAAAATGTTTTAGGCTTTTTATAATTTCTCAGGAAGTCCTTTTGATAACGTTTAATTAGTCAAAAATCTTCATTTATTCATCTTCTACCGCTTATCCGAACTTCTCAGGTCACGGGGAGCCTGTGCCTATCTCAGGCGTCATCGGGCATCGAGGCAGGATACACCCTGGACGGAGTGCCAACCCATCACAGGGCACACACACACTCTCATTCACTCACACACACCCACACACACTACAGACAATTTTCCAGAGATGCCAATCAACCTACCATGCATGTCTTTGTACCGGGGGAGGAAACCGGAGTACCCGGAGGAAACCCCCGAGGCACGGGGAGAACATGCAAACTCCACACACACAAGACGGAGGTGGGAATCGAACTCCCGACCCCACAGGTGTGAGGCGAACGTGCTAACTACTGAACCACCGTGCATGAATCAAATAAACCCTAAATTCGTCCAGTCTGTATTTTATTTTGATCACAACTTTGATCCTAAAAATCTAGAATCCTGAAAATACATTTCTGTAATCTGCAACATATTCGTTCCTCAGTATTCTACTGACTTTTTTTTCCTCACAAATCCTTCGTGAAAGCTTTTAACGTTCGCCGTATCGAACACACTTCAGTTAGGGCCAACAAAACTCCTCGAAGGTGAACTTCCATCATGGAAAAACTCGCTCACTGTTCTCGAGACTCTAGATATGTCATATCGAGTTCACTCGAATCAGAGATTAAAGTTTGTTAAAGCAGCTTTCTACTGTAGGAGACACATCGGACCTAGCCAAGTATTCTCAAACAACTGCGGCGTAATTGTATCGGACTGCTGCGAATGATCATGAAAGCCATGGAGAACGATACAACAGGGAGTCAGAAGTCCGTCTGTTTCCGAGTGTGTCTTTCGCATTGTTGCGTTGGTGTGTAGGAGGAGAGGTGAGTTGAGGCAACAGGAGTGTGTGTTTGTGTGTGTGTGTGTGTTTGTGTGTATGGCCTGTGCTATTCTGGGCCGTGTGGGAGCGACTTTCCAGCCGTTTGCAACATGGAATGTTCTGTCTTACTGGGTCGAGTCATTTGGGTGGATTTTCAACGGAGAAACGTGTTCAGTTCGATTGTGCTTCTTGTGCAAATAACCTCGTCTACCTAAACGACCTCGACTGGCCTTCTGAGTAACATATTGTTTGACTGCTCCAAGAGCTCTATGGGATTATTGGACTTCTGGGCATCCAAGACCTTCTATATGACAAACCATTTCCATTACAATCAACTGTTCAGAACCGAAAAGGACCATTAGGTCGTTTGGTGTGCGAGGCATTAAACACAGCAGAACATCAACCGATGATGCGTCATGGTAACACGGTTAAAAAGCAACCACCCACGTTAGACCAGAGACGTTATGAATGTATGATCTCTGTCTTATGATTTGCGTTTTTGCTGAACAACAGCCACGAGAGCTGATTCGTCTTTAATCCAAGTGAGCCATGTCGAGTCATTTAAACGAGCCTGTTTGAGGGAACTGTGTGTGAGACGCTGCTCTGAGAATGATGTCTACTTAACACGGCGTTTGGATCGTTAACCTTCGACCGACTAACAACACGTCGACCGTTAAGTTCAAGCAATTCAATTCAATTCAATTCAAGTTTATTTGTATAGCGCTTTTTACAACAGACGTCGTCTCAAAGCAGCTTTACAGAACATAAACACAGAGCAGAAGGTAAACATAATTAATGATAAAGGAAATAACGAATAATAAAAGTAAAAGAATTGACAGAATAAAAAATTCTAGATTATTATTAGATATAAATAGTTCACAATCTGTATGTATTTATTCCCCTATGAGCAAGTCTGAGGTGACTCAGGCAGCAGTGGCAAGGAAAAACTGCCTTAAATTGGTAAAGGAAGAAACCTTGAGAGGAACCAGACTCGAGGGGGAACCCATCCTCATATGGGTGACACTGGGGGTGTGATTGTAATGTACAGTCAGTTAAATGTTGTATTGGTGTAAGGATCATGGACTTCTGATCTCCTTAGTATCACAGAGTCTAACTGGAGATGTCTCAGGATTCTTAGAGTCGGCCTCGGCTCAGTGGAAGTCCAAAGGCTTCGTCCCACAGAGGACGTTGGGAGCTGGTACAGTGTCTGGATGCCTCGGGTACAAAGAGAGAAGCAGTGGAAAGGGATTAACATATCTGCTGTTCATAAAAATGTGCAGGTCTGATGTACTGGTGCATGATATTATGGGATGTATTATGTGTACGCCTGACTAAAGAGATGAGTTTTTAATCTACGTTTAAACTGGGAAAGTGTGTCTGAGCCCCGAACACTATCATGAAGACTATTCCAGAGTTTGGGAGCTAAATAAGAAAATGCTCTACCACCTTTAGTAGACTTAGATATTCTGGGAACTAAGTTCTGCATTCTGACCAGTGATTCATTCTCAATAAGCGTGTATGCTGCTGTTCTTTCACTCATACTGTACGTTTACTGTGGAAATGTTGCTCCGGTGTTGTTTTCTGTATGGAGATGTACCAATTGTCGTTTTAATAACCTTGAGACGGTGAAAAAGACCGGTGAGAAAAACAAAGACTGTTTATAATGAGAACTGGAACTATTTCTAATTACATGTACTGTTTAATAAATAAAAACGAGGCATCGTTAATTAATTAAAAAAAAAAATCAACCTTTCAGGCGAATATAAAGAAAGTGGATGCAATGGATGTTAAAGTAAAAAAAAAAAGAAAAAAAAAGACATGAACAAAAGCTAGACAAAGAAACAGGACCTTTACTAGTGCAATAATAATAATAATAATAATAATAATAATAATAATAATAATAATAATAATAATAATAATAATAATAGTCATAATAATCATAATAATCATAATAAAAATAATAGCAATAATAATAATAATAATAATAATAATAATAATAATAATAATAATAATAATAATAATCATAATAATCATAATAATAACAGGAAAAAATTATAATAATAGTAGTAATAATAATAACAATAATTAATGATAATGATAATAATGACGATAATAATAATAATAATAATAATAATAATAATAATAATAATAATAATAATAATAATAATAATAATAATAATAGATTAATTAATTATAAAAAGATTATTAATGAATATTTAAAAAACATCACTCCGGCCCTGGTCTCCCTGAATTGGCTTCCGGTACAGTACAGGATTGATTTTAAGTTACTTTTATTAGTATATAAATCTCTGCATGGCCTTGCATCATCTTACTTATCAGATTTGATAACTGAACATCAAACGGGAATTCCAAGGAGCAAGTTAAGCCGGAAAGGAGATCGTGCATTTGCGGCAGTAGCACCTAGACTTTGGAATAGCTTACCCATGTACTGTACGTCAGGGATGCTGATTCCATACACGTTGTTAAAATACAACTTAAGATTATTATTACTGTAAATGTGTGTACTGCTATTATTAAAATTGTATTTATTTATTTTTTATACTTAGATGTTGTAAAGCACATTGGTCAACATGTGTTGTTTAAATAGTGCTATACATATAAAGTTTACATTGACATAATAATAATAATAATAATAATAATAATAATAATAATAATAATAATAATAATAATAATAATAATAATAATAAAAAATTATTCTTTTTACTGAACTTTTCATGTAGATGGGGATGTGGTAACCTAGTGGTTAAGGAGTTGGACTGGACCACCAAGCTGCCAATGCTGGGCCCCTGAGCAAGGCCCTTAACACTCAATTGCACAGTTGTATATAAATGAAAGTCGCTCTTAATAACGGCATGATGTAAATGTAAAATGATTTTACATAAAGAATAGTTTTCAGGTTCCATATTTGAAGCAATGTTTTTGTATAGAACTTGTATAGAGGGGAAACTTTCAGCAGCAATTAGCACGTCGTAGGAATGATTAACATCCAGAACATCTAGAAACCGTTCTGCTCGGTTCATACCCCGATTTATGTTCAATAAAATAAAATAAAATAAAATGTTGTAGGAACAAATCCCACATTAGATCAGTCTCAACAGAAATGTTAGATCATCTCGAGTGGAGCGGTTTAAAGCTTAGATATTCAACGGGTTTCATTTGGCTACAGTAATATTTACCCCAGTTCTACCTTCTAGTTTATTTCTTTTGTCTAATTTTAAACATGTCCAGTAAATCAAGACTTTTCTTCTGCAACCTGATTCTCTTATCAATCTCGTGTGACTTTATGTTCCGGGACTGACTGAGAGTTTCCCACCCTTAGTGAGTTTGACAAAGGTAAATAAGAGGTCAGGGCGAAGGAGAAATACCTCAACGCTCCACTCAATCTGGCTTTAATCCCTACAACAGTCATCTCTCTCTCCCTCTTTCTTTCTTCATCTCATTCCACTCCTTGCTTTCCTCTCCTCCCTCACTATTTCTGTCTGACTGGTTAATCCCCCCCTCTTTTAAGAGACCAGTCAGGCATGCGAGGGAATAAGGGAGGATTCAAAGCGTACACGTTATGGCCGCCGCCTGCTCTTTTTCACTCGTACCTTCCCTTGTGTCTCTGTTTCTCAACCTTAAGACTTTTTCCTTTCCTTGTTCTGGTATATCTGGTATAATCATTTACTTTTGTGTGATCACGTGTCTTTCATAATATGTATGTTTATAGATTAGACATCGAAATACTACATGATATTAATTAACCTGAGGTTTTATTGATGTGAATATTTTACCGTCTGGATGCCTTCAGGCCTGGAATGACACGTATTGTGTATTGTGTGTGTGTGTGTGTGTGTGTGTGTGTGTGTGTGTGTGTGTGTGTGTGTGTGTGTGATGGAGGGAATAAAAGCACAAGGATTCAAAGACGGATCCGTGTTCATCCATTCCGTTATAATGAATCCCAGTCATTTTGTCATAATAACTAATTAATAACGTTATCATAACACTTGCAACAAAGCCACCAGTGTAGCACTTTGGTATAACATCCTCAGAATGGGTGAAAGGCCTCCGTGATAAGAGTTTGTCTGTGGAATTATCTGCTGATTGCTTTATTTCTTCCAAAAGTCCTTCAATCCACCGTAATGAGCTCGGCACTTATCCAAGCAGCCATCGGGGAAAAATCCAATTTAGGCCATCGAATGGCTGAGATGGGTGGGCTTCAGTCAGAGACTCGTGAATGTGAGCGCTGAATCGCAGACTGGTGTTTCAAATGAAGAATTTCGTGATGAAAAAGAGAGCATTCTGGTGGAACATGGTTTAGCTTTGGATCTTATTAAAACAGTGGAGTACTCTCGGTTGCCTACGAAGCAAAAATCAACACCTTTTCTGGGCTTTGATGCTGATGCTAGGTTTGTCTGCTAATCCTAAATCTTCTCTATCGAAGCTTCTGGTTCTCGTCAGAACTAATCAGAGTATGAATAAAAGAATATATGTTTTAAATTGTTAGAACAAATCAAGCAGCGGGTTTTTAATTAAACACAACCATCATAACTATCTATTGATTTATAAAGCAATCACAGACCAGCCACATTATGAAGATCGTCTGTCTCCGTTCTGGCTGAGGAACAGCCGTGAGAGCTGATTCATCAGTTTGCTTTAATGGATGTGAATCATGTTCCTTTTAAATGAATCAGGGGTCTGATGGAGGTAAAGTGTAATCCTGGTATAATCCTAGATTTGACATGTGCTCATGTGGTGCGTCGGCATGCTGAAAATGTTACACAACAATTTCCATTATTCTCACTGCAATTTGCACTTGGTCTGGTAGCAAATTGATTTATTTGTTTTATTAATTTATAGTTAATTTTTTATTTTGTTTGTGGGCATACAAAACAAAACATGGAAAACATTTTATTTTATTTTATTTATTTATTTTTTTGTTTTGTTTTGTTTGGATTGTTTTTTTTTTCTTTTGTTATGTTTTGTTATGTGTGGTTTTGTCTGGTTTTGTTTTATTTTGTTTGGTTTGGATTGTTTTGTTTTGTTATGTTTTGTTTTGTTTTGTTTTGTTTTGTTATGTTTGGTTTTGTTATGTTTTGTTTTGTTATGTTTTGTTTTGTTTTGTTATGTTTGGTTTTGTTATGTTTTGTTTTGTTATGTTTGGTTTTGTCTGGTTTTGTTTTGTTTTCTTTTGTTTTGGATTGTTTTCTTTTGTTTTCTTTTGCTTTGTTTTGTTTTGGTTTGTTTTGGTTTCATTTCGTTCCTGTTGCAGTTCACGTTCATGTTATTTTTTTATTTAGTTTTGTTTTGTTTGGATTGTTTTGTTTTGTTATGTTACGTTTGGTTTTGTCTGGTTTGTTTTGTTTTGTTTTGTTTGGATTGTTTTGTTTTGTTTGGATTGTTTTGTTTTGTTTTGTTATGTTACGTTTTGTTATGTTTGGTTTTGTCTGGTTTGTTTTGTTTTATTTTGTTTTGAATTGTTTTGTTTTGTTTGGATTGTTTTGTTTTGTTATGTCTTGTTATGTTTGGTTTTGTCTGGTTTTGTTTTGTTTTACTTTGTTTTGGATTCTTTTGTTTTGTTTTGTTTTGTTTTGTTTTGGCTTTGTTCCTATTGCAGTTCTCCTAAAGTGATTCGGTTTTGCTGTCACGCTAATCATAATGCATTTTGATGAGCAAGCACGTAGAACAAAGTTCAGCTGAATACAATTAGTCTTATTATGATTATGGTCCTAAGTGTTGGACTATGCTGTGTTGTGCACCCACATTAATTGTTGCTGTGTACAAGTCGAGTCAAGTCGAACATGTTTTGTTTTGTTTAATTTTGTTCTTTTTTGGAGATTAGAATGCAAGTCGATGAGCAAATTTTAGTCAAACTTGTTTTTTTTGTTCTGTTCTGTTTCATTTCATCTTTGTTCATAGTGGAGTTCTGGTCTTAGGTCTTATTTTATGCCCCGTGATGCTCCTACTTGTGGCTGTGTATACTCAAGTGAAACGTGTTTGGTTTTGTTTCATTTTGTTTCTTGTTGTTTCGTTTCTTTTTATAAGTGATGAAATCACATTTTCACATGATCACATATCCTGTTATTCAGTGCACCATTACATTATGAAACAACATTATATATTATAGCTTATAACTCAGTGACATCTGAGTCCATTATTCATTATGCAAAAATAAAACATTATACAACATATGGGCTTTTTAGGAGTAGACTGTAAATTGGCAGCGTAAATTGAGACAAATACATCGCTGTCGACCGCTACGTAAGTGCTAACTTGTTGATCTCCTGCACAGCATGTCTAATAGGGCATCTTTTATGTGAATGTGTTCCGAATGAGGTCTGTCAGTGGTTAGTGGCCGTCCTGGAGGCTGCAGCACCATCACAGAGGATGGAAGCACGAGAGAAAGTCATCAGTTATGGGTCATTACCTTGTGAATGAGAGAAAGTGAATCGCTTTGTTTATATGGTGCATTACCTCCCAATTACACCGAATGTGTGTGTCCGGAATGCGAGTACAGTGTGTTGATCTCTCATATCGCAATTCTGCCTCTCACCTGGTGTAACTTGGGGCACATTATTTCAGTGCATGTGTGCTTTGGGTTCTTCAAAGCTGTTAGCAGCCACAGCTGGTGCTTGTATCTGGTGGTTGTGCATGTAAGTGTGTGTGGGAGGCATCTGCTGTCTCTGTACCCCAGGCTTACTGTCATACTATAATTTCAACAGATAAAAGCAGAAGGGAACTGGATGCTAAAATCTGAACACGCTTTTAAAACCTTCCGGCAGCAGGAGCAGCTCAGCCAGGCCTTTCCTCCAGCATAGGAGAATTAATTACATTTAATCAAAGGATGTTTAACAGCTACTAACTTTAATGGCTAACATTTGATAGAGACATGCCCTGGGTGGTTGAGTTTAAGAAAGTTCTGCACTGATGTTGTTTAGGACACATTGCAAGGATTTATTTGAGCGTTTTTATTTTATTATTCATTGTTTTAGAGTTATTATTATACGTTCTATTCGAATTCTTTCTTTTTTTTAGATAAATAAATGCTAACCTGGCTCACAGCGATGAAATAAGTGCTCGCATGGCTAACAAAGAACAAAAGCTAGCAAGCACCGTTCAGGCTAATCTCATTTGCATAACGCTAACTGGCTCCTGCTAGCTTTTATTCACATACACATATACTGAGCTTAGCAATTTTGCATGTATGTGTGTGAAATAGTCCATAAAGGCAGTGTTTATCTTTCCTCTTCACCCCTCCTTTCTAGCCTTGCTCTAAGAATTTCTGTGGACTGTAAACCAGGCTGTCAATTATAATTTCCCTATTTCCCCACTTCAAGATGAAGGCCATGACTTTCCAAATACGGGCTAATGCCTCAGTCCTGCGCTGGTACCCATGTGGCCCCAGGATTAATTTCACTCCATCTTTTTCTGTAGTTAACACACACTCACTGATGTTCCCCCACGCACCGAGTTTTAGTGTATATGGTGTGTTCTTAATCCAAGGCGAAATTGTATTTTGTGTAAACATTTTGTGCACATCATTACACGTATCTGCATCTAACGGCTAATTATTTTTTATTTCACACAGTCCCGTGTGTTCTGTACTTGTTCCTCTCCTCCTACATCTCATCTATCTCTCCGTCTCATCCTATGTCCGTCGTTCTTCCTTGAGGATGTTTCACTGAGGGCATGTGGTAGCCTAGCTGTCACAACCGAGGATGGAAGGAGACAGACCCGTATGCAGGATAGCTTCAAATGAAAGGCGTTTAATAAATAATGAAGACAAAGACATAAAAGCCGATAACTGAAACAATACGAATGACGACACTTAACAACGACTAGACATGACGAAGGGTAAACGTAACTAATGATTCCGCGCTGCCGTTGGCAACGGGGCTCACTTAAATATAAAAAAAGACAACGATGACACAATAAGGATCGGGTGTGGAGACAGGGAGGGGCAGACGAAGGCGGGGCAGACACGTGACGAGGAAGGTAAACAAAGGCACGTGGCCAACAGTTCGGGCTGAGTCCTGACACTAGCCTAGTGGTAGCCCTAGTGGTTAAGGTGTTGGGCTACCAATCGGAAGGTTGTGAGTTCGATCCCAGGTCCACCAAACTGCCACCGTTTGGCCCCTGAGCGTCTGCCAAATGCTGTAAATGTATATCAAGCCCTTATTTCACCAACACCGATTCATTCTAGACTCCTGGCCCTCTTTCTTTGTACTGTTTGGATGATGTGTTTTCATGGCCTCCACTCGGATTCATTGAACTCTTTGTTTCAGCTTCTCCGTCGTAATGTCAAGTTTATTGTTAATGAGTTTCTTAGGCGTTTTTGTAAGAATCCTCCACTTTGTATAAGCAAGATACAGCTGTACCTTTAAGCTTTCCTGTGCAGGATGGTTTTCAAGACGATGACTTGACTTTTTTTTTTTTTTAGCTTTAATTACATTGTGAGAGATAAGAGCATCGACGGAAAGTAACTCTGCCTTGTGGATATATGGAGCAGAGGATGATGTGTGCAAGCATGCGAGATATTTAATGCAAAAATGTACAATGAAAATAATATATGTGAAAATAATTTATGAATCTGTTTTTTTTTTAGGTTAGCCAAGTGTTTACTGAAGAGATTGAACTTTAGCTGTTCTTTAAACATAGTGATGGAGTCAGCTGTCCAAATTGATGTCATATGTTAATTCTGCTGAGGAACAGTCACTTTGAAGGTTCTGGAAAGGGACCTCCTGCCTCACTGAGTAAGTGCTACCAGGCTACAGATGTGGGAGAGAAAATAAACCTCAAGGAGAGTGTTGAGGTAGAGTGGTGCTGTTCCAGACAAGGTTTTGTATGTGAGTTTCAAGCCTTGAAAGCCAGTGTAGGGGTGTGACGTAGGTCCTTTTGGGCTGTTGGATTCTGAGTCATCTAAAAGGGTTTGATGGAGCTTGATGAGATACCAGGGGGTAGTGCATTGCAGTAGACCAGGTCTGAGATAACAAAAGCCTGGACTAGAAGTTGTGTGGCATTCTTTATGCTATTCAGTATTAACCAGAGTGAAAATGCTGAATTGTGGTGTGTAAAGTTGAAGTGATCATTGAAAGTCCATCCAAGGCTTTCAGGCTGTCCTGGTTGGTTGGTTTGACGTTGATTCTGGCTTTATTCTATTTACAATTATCATTTATTTCCCGGTGAGCAACAGATCAAAACAGGTCCCCAACATATATTTGAGGGGTAGCGAGTAGTTTCACTGTACTTGGCTGTGACCCATCTGCGTGAATGTTGTTACCTGGGCATCAGACAGAATGATCACAGCCCTGAAGGCTGTTAAATACAGAACAAGATTACTTGAGTTATTTATGATCACAGAGCCGCCATGTAATACTTCGGTAACATTTGGCTTTTTTATCCTATAATCCAGTCAATGCAATCAGGGCACCGACATTAGATGGGTTTGGATTTTGTCCAGGTTTAATAAATGATGTCGCAGTAAGGTAGTTAAGTATGCAGAGAACTGCCTTGCTATTTTTTTCCCCTTTCTACAGCAGTGGTTTATCTTTTTTTTGCTGGAGTCCTGGTGTAGTTTAGAGATAGCACTAGTGAGTTTAATGAAAACATGATGCATTCAGGAAGGAAATCAAGCTGTGCTTTAAATATCGGTAGTTCAACCACGCTCTTTGGAACACGATACATTGCTGATTGGATCACACAGGAAAGCAGCAGTCAGGTTTCGCCTCTACCTGCCATCTCATTTGCAGGGCCAGGACATTTCCTTTTAGACCTATACACTGGGACACATTCTCATACCTACAGTATATTCACATTAACAAGGCAAGGCAAGTCATTTGTATGGCTTGTAGTTTGGCTCTTATATCTGTGTAACAAGCGATATTGTTATTACTTGTGAGTGTACACTCTGTAGTGCTTGTTATACACTCTTGGAGGACTTTATTAGGAACATTACATTGATACTACGTAGGGCTTCCCTTGGTACGATGACGGCAAGGAAAAAAGGTGGCATAAAGATGAAACCTCGAGGGAACCCATACTCATCAGGGTGACCTCAGATAGTGTGATTTTAAATAATGCCCTACTACCCCTTCTATAGTTCTGAATTCTTCGGAGTTTTAACTTTAAGTCTATTTTATCAAACTGTTTCTGCTAAGGCTATCCAAGGAAGACATTTTTATGGTTTCTATGTGTACCACCGGAGAGTGTTATTATGAGTAATGTCCATTCTACGGTCATGTACAGTCCGACGATTTTGTATCGATGAGGTTTTTTTTGTCCTCAAACGCCACATGGAGTTGGAATCTTCTCTTTGTAGGTCCGAATACTTCATGAAGCGGAACACAACTGGAGCTGGAACATCTCTAGATGAGTCAGGATGCTCACAGGGTTGGCATCATCTCGATGAAGGTCCGAAACCTTCATGACACGGAACACGACTGGTGATGGGACGGTCTCTAAATAATAATAAAATATAAGATCGAGTTTCTTATTCTTATTAGTTATTATTTATATTTTATTAAAGGAAAAAAAGCTGCATAGCTGGTCCATGTGAATAAGTTTCGGAACTCCAAATCATTAGGTGACGGAACATCTTCTGCCGTGATTCGGGACAAATGAAGTACAGCTTGTTATTCTGTCACTTTCATAGGACAAAGTGTCACTTGTCTCTTTGTCATTTGCTGTGAATATAGGGTAAGACGTCATATCCAGGACCTCCCGTCTTCAACCGTGTTTAACACTTTCACAAACACCTCTATCAAATACTTATAATTCACAGTGTCGTACAGCCCTTTGTGGTGAGCGGGTATTAACCGTACAGTATAAACCACTTGTCACGGTATAGAGATGGCATTTGTGCTAGAATTAAAGAGTCATTTAAAAGCCCGTTTCAGTGAGAATGGTGCAGATTAGTGAAAGTGTTGGTAAACCGGATTGAACCTGTAATGCTGAGCTATTATATGTGCGACTGTGTAAAGAAAAGTGTGTTTGAGTGAGTGCTCATAAAAGCTTTCTCCTGTGGGCTCGAGCACTTTTATTGACAAACAAATTGAGAAAAAGTCCTTGCAGTCTGCATCACATAATTCAATTCATGAAACTTTAAAGGCCCTTGTATGTTTCAGTTGATTTTTCTGTAAAGGTCCAAAAAAAAAAAAAAAAAAAAACCCAGAAATATATATTTTTCTTAGTTGCTTCTGCATAAAGAACTCTATTTAATTAAAGGAGCTGCCGCAAATCTCTCGCCGTCCGAGGCAGACGGCCCCCGACAGGCCCGTTTGGGTGGATGAATCTGAAATGACTGATGCACGATGATTCCACATTCGACGCTACATGCTCGGCACACGGACAAGCCGGAGTCAGAGTGTGTAGGGACGACGGAAGCAAGAGCTATTTGTATTCCTGCCATTCATTTCTCCTTTTCTGAGGTATTATATTCTGCTGTATGTGGGTGAGACTTTCACAAGCTCGTTCACTCACTTCATGTGTGTCCTGATACTGTTTGACTCGATCCCTGACTGTTGAATGAAAACTAAGGGATTCACTCAAGCAAATACTCAAGACTCAAGATTACCAAGGAGTATGAGGATTCCAGAAACAATGGGAACCGGTGCTGCAAAGCATTCTCTGCTGAGCAGGACACAACGAGACCTTACAATCCCTTCATCTTATTACTAACTAAATAAAACTCACTTGTAACATACTCACTTTTTGTAAGTAATTGGGAACCTGAGGAGTTTTTTTTTTTTTTTTACACATTACACATAATAACCCTCCAGTAAAGCTAAATCCCTCTCCAGTCTGGGTTCTCCAGGTTTCTTGAACCTCCCAGAAACATGCTGGTAGGTGAACTGACTAAGATAAATTATCTCTATGTGATAAGGAGTGTGTGTGTGTGTGTGTGTGTGTGTGTGTGTGTGTGTGTGTGTGTGTGTGTGTGCACATATGGTTATGGACTTCCATTCCATCCAGACTCAGTGCTCGCAGGATAGGAATACATATCCACTGCAATGCTGACTAGAAAATACATTCCTCAAAGTGAGTAAGTTGATTAAAGTGATGGATTTCCTCTCTCTGTCTCGATGGTGCCCAGATCAGGTGTTAGATCGTTCCAGTTTTGGGTCGAAGTTGCCTTAGCAGTGTGTTTTAACTCACTATCTTACCGCTTGCTGAAACACCATCCTGTGTTTGCCTGGCACTGAGAAGTTCAACTGCCTCTGTACACTTTACAATATATCCTGATTCTTTTCTTGGCAGGCACATCAAACACTGATAAAGCAGTTCCACCAGCAACCATACATGACCTCTGCCACCAATACAAATGATGTGTGTCTTGGATATAACCTCTGGCATGAGCATTCCCTTTATTTCCAACACTTTTGTCGGTACATCACTCTGTAAACAGGTAATACATAGATGGATTTTAGGACTTTAGAACTTCTCCTGGTTCTTATGTGTGAAATTGTGTGTACATAATAATAATAATAATAATAATAATAATAATAATAATAATAATAATAATAATAATAAGAAGAAGAAGAAGAAGAAGAAGAAGAAGAAGGTTTGCCAAGACAATTTGGTAATAAAGGGATGTTATTGGTATATTATGATAGATGAATGTGAGAGGATCCCAACCGAGATACTCAAAAAGGTGCTCACAGGATACATAAGAGAACGTAGACAGTTTTAAAGAACTGATTAATATTGTGTAGATCCAACATGTGCTGACAAAACAGCTCTGATCCGTCGAAGCGTGGATCAGACTACTTGTTTGTCTGACACAGCATCAGTTTTAAATCGTGGTACTGTAGACGTTACAATCGTTCAGTCAGAAGAATACAGTAATGAATCACCGTTAACATCTCATCCCAAAAACAGCAGAGTGAGGTTTTAATTGCTTTATATAGCACCATTGTGCTTACTGTACCTTTATCTGACAGGTGAATGGCTCAACCTTAGTAGTAGTCATACTTTTTACAATATAATATCCAGTAAACTTGGCATGACATTGTCTTAAGAGTCTGGAGGTTGTGCTCCAGAACTCCCTTGCCCCTTTTCCACCGAGGCAGTTTGAGTGCAGGTTCGGAGCCTAATTTAGAACCAGTTCTTTCTGTTTCGACCGCCAAAGCACCGGCTCCGAACCAGGAAAAGTGGTTCTTAAGTAGCACCGAAACGTCGCTGGTCTAGACTTAAGAACCGCTTGCGTCAGGAGCTGGGGGCGGGGCTACTGTTAGCACGTTTGATAACGTACCTTAAGTATACTAATGTTTAATACACTTTTACTTTACCGTGATATGATACATTATCAGCACACATGACAGTAGGTAGCTACATGCTAAGGCTAAATATTTTTCTGTGTTAACGATAAAATAACGTTATGTACTTTATCGTTCACAACCTCCGTTTATACAGATTACACGTACACGTTTTATTCGCTGGGTTTGGATGCTGATGTAGGTTTGCAAAGCCATGAGCATTAGCAGTAAAGCAACATCCGCCATCGTTGTCGTGTTTGTGTTTGCAGCTGCTACGTCGCTGGGACACGTGACACGTATACAGTGACGTCACACTCGGCTCTGTGATGGCTCTCTAGCCGGTGGAAAGGCAAAACGGTTCTTAGAAGGTTCTCCAGGTTCTCCACCTGACACTGTGAGTGAAAAGCAGTAGAAATGTTATACCTTAAGCTGCCTCACAGCATGAATAAATGTTTGTGAGATGAAATTACTCCCCTGATCAGTTTTTAGATTACCTTAGGAATGCCAGCGGTAGATTTAACGGAGGTTAAACCTTTCAGGACAGGTTTGGGCTTAATAGAGGACAAAAAAAAAAAAGGTGCTGGAAAATTTATACTTCTACACATAATTGTCAACAAATATTCAGTACCAAATTTTCATTTTGGTACTATTACTATTCTGACATAAGTTACAGACTATACCTGGTTTAAAATCTTTGGTGCCTATTAGCATGACACCAGTTCTCATTTGTTGGGCCACTTTTAATAGGTATTAAGCACTGCATACCTGGAACATCCCACGAGACCATCTGTTTTGGAGATGCTCTGACCAAATCGTCTAACCATCACAATTTCCAATCCTTAAAGAACTGTTCATTTGGGAATATATCGGGTATATGCTGGGTATGTATCCCAATACTTGACAGCAGCCAATGTAGAGATAATCAATGTTATTCACTTCGCCTGTCAGTGGCATGTGCTGATCACTGAAGTCATCAGCATATTTTTAGCAATCAAATCCTTTGGGAAAGTCATGGCCTAATGGTTAGAGAGTTTGACTCCTAACCCTAAGGTTGTGGGTTCGAGTCTCGGGCCGGCAATACCACGACTGAGGTGCCCTTGAGCAAGGCACCGAACCCCCCCAACTGCCCCCCGGGCGCCGCAGCATAAATGGCTGCCCACTGCTCCGGGTGTGTGTTCACGGTGTGTGTGTGTGTTCACTGCTGTGTGTGTATACTTTAAACGCATAGAACAAATTCTAAGTATGGGTCACCGTACTTAGCCTTATGTCATGTCACTTCACTTCGCTTTATGCTCTGTAAGGTTAGTATGTTTCCTTAATGCCCAGACCAGTGATGCAAAAGCAACACAGCTGGGAATAAAGCAACATTTCAATTACT
Source organism: Tachysurus fulvidraco (assembly GCF_022655615.1). Lineage (NCBI taxonomy): Eukaryota > Metazoa > Chordata > Actinopteri > Siluriformes > Bagridae > Tachysurus > Tachysurus fulvidraco. Next base: position 30,215,768 of record NC_062523.1, read on the forward strand.
TTTAGAGAAATTAGTGTTTTCAGGCTGTAACAGGCTGTATGGTGGTGCTGCAGTTACCTTTAACAGCTCCAGGGTCCTCAAGCTTTCTATTCTGGTTATGATCTGTTTGGAAATTATGGTCCTTCCAGGTCTATTCTACTTCCCAATAGCATAGCATTAGGTTGATTGGCGGAATCAAATTGCCCATCGGTGGGTGAAAGTGTGTGAATGTGTTTGTGCATGATGCCTTTAAAATGGATGAATGTATTCCCACCCACACAGTTTTTTTTTCTATTTCTGAATTCGTCATAATATTCTTACATTGTTTATTAACAGTTTTATACTCATATCGTTCCTCATGGTGGCCTAATGATCTAGACACAATTGTCACATTTAGAATGACCCCTACTATAGATCTTTAATGTCCTTCATGGCTGAATCAATGATGCACAGTCATGCACAACTGGAATTCAGTTCGATTTTGTACTTTGGATTTGTCTAATGCAACTTTTACCACTCTGATGATACTTGTTTCAGTGCATCATATAAAATCACAGGAGGAACAGAGCGTGTAGCTGAGACATCACATACAGGAAGCAAAATGAATCAACATACACACATTACTGAGAAAAACAACAGACAAGTCATAGCCTTGGGGTGATTTCCCAGTGAGAGACAGATAGAGATTAAAGTAAAAAAAAAAAGTTTTGTTGCGGCTTTTTCCTGCATCGGTCTATCATCGGATGAGATGTATGGTATGGTACTCTCTAGATACTCTCTGGGTTTATATCTGTGTCTGAGTTTTCTTATTTAAAATGTCCACTTGTACACATTTACATAGAAGCGAGGTGGGTTATTGTTCCCTAGGAACCAGAGCAGTGAACTCATCACCCAAACACATGGAATCAGTTTGGGTAAAGGCCATTGTCCAACATTTTAAGCTTGGTGGATTACCTACCTGAATTCCATATGTCATTTCTGTACACCAGTGCTATAAAATACAAGCTGATCTCTTCTAGGTTTGTTGGCTGAATTGGCCAGAAATGACATAACATAATGTAATATACTATAATGTGCCGGTCAGGAGTAAGAAGAACAAAACGATACGTTATTACACTACAATCTATAGCACATGTGCAAATGAGTGAACGGATGCTAGCAGACAGAGAAAGAATGCTTGTGTTTTTTAGGATATAACCGCTGAGCTAAACTGGGTTTGTCCTGGTCGACATCATTGCATTCATTCATCAACCTCAGTGCACGCATGCTCTGACCTCCCCGAGCTAAAAACAGAAGGTTTCGTAAGAGAACGCCTTAAAGAGAGAGAATTCTGCGTCGTCTCAGTTTCTACCATCCTTCCTTCGATTCAATTTGTCTGCCTTTCTTGTTTCTCTGGCATATTCTAATCTGGAAATCTTTGCGTTGGTAGATCATGGATTTTCCATAGGGGAGAATAATCTGTTGAAGTTTCCTCAGAGTTCCAGAGCAAGAGTTGATTATTTTGTGGTAAATGTGTTGTCCTACAGGATATGGATGTGTACAGTACAGAAAAGCCTGTAGCACCAGTGATTATACCATATTCAACATAATACATTAAAGTTTTTAGCTAAGGGTTCGTATCAGTACTGGTACTCTGAGGATGAGGCACAGGCTTTGTTTTTTTTTTATTATTGTTGGACTTGAGAGTGTTGTAATCTGTTGGAGGTGATCTTCTAGCTTAGGGGTCAAAAACATAAGAGCTGAAGGGTTTAACCTTAAACATTTTCTTTAGTTCCTCTGTCAGTCCTTGGTATTTCTCCACATTCTCAAATTCGTCCCTTTGGATGTTACTGAGTTTCTAGCATCGCTATTATTACTATGTATGATTGGGTTTCTATTACTTTTTTTATCTGCCTGTTTCCGGAGGCCAAAAGTCTTTGTTTTAAAATTTCTGCTACTTTCTTTTTTAGGGGGATTTCCAACTCATATTCCATGAAAATGTTCCAGCGTACAATCAGTGCCTCTTTGTTGTATCTCAGTATAGGATTTTTCTTCCAGCATTTTGCCCTTGTACCTGATTTTGGATTAGCTTGGGCAGTCATCCCCAACCTTTTTTTCGCCGCGGACCAGTCAATGTTTGATCATTTTACCGCGGCCCGCTGGGGGTGGGGGGTGGCGGCTATACACTTAAATTAAAATAAATGATTTTAATTTAATTGTATTTAAACATGCCTTTGTAACTCACTACAACACTAAATCAATGAGAACCCTGAGCTTGTTTCTTTACAACGAGACGGTTCCATCTGGGGTAATAGGAGACAATGACACCCGAAGTGTGTCGCTTATGTCCGGTTTATTCCGTTGTTTTGTTTCGGTTGCCGTCACTGCAGAAAACCCCGCTTCACTCAGATAGCATGTCGGAAATGGCGATAAGGATGTAAGTGCTGTGGTGACAATCTCAGGGTATTCCGCCATGACTTTAATCCAGAACACCGGCAGAGTTTCTAACTTTCTAACGACGTTTGTTTCGTTCTCATTTTTGCTAATTTGTGGGTTAAATTTGAGCAAACACAATATACACGTACACCAAGCACTGTTAAACATGACAAAGTTTAACCTCTCGTCCATGGAAAGTCACACAAACCCGAGAGAAATACACCACAGTAAATAAAATGGGAATAATTTAATGTTCCTTGGGCGGCCCGGCACCATTTGGTCCACGGACCGGTTCCGGTCCGCGGCCCGGGGGTTGGGGACCACTGACCTTGGGGATTCTGTGAACAGTATGCACACTGATAAAATACGAGTTATATTATTATATAGTAATACACACAAGCTCATGCTAAATGACGATGCCATCCTTCAGTCCTTCGGTCCTGCTATTACAGTACATGTAGGATTTTCCAATATGGTCTGACCTGTCTTTACCGTCTGTGCTTGCATATCTTTAAAATAGATAGAGTTCATACCTAAGGAATGACAATGATGTAATAATTAAAATTAATTAGACCATGATTGTTGTACAATTTTTTACTCTATAAAAATATATGGATATCTCTCTATTATGATTGCTGTCATATTTAGTAAGATATTTAATTTAAGAACAGACATATTTCGGAATAAAGAGGAACATTTACAGATCTGGAAGAAATCCTTTGCACAGAAACAGAGACATCAGCGATATAATTCTTCCTGACACACAGAAGAAGAAAACTTGAGAGGAAGTAGACTCATAAGGGAATACTGCATGTGGAACGTTAAATCATTACATTAGAAGAAAATGGAGGCCAAACAGTATTCAGTTTGTAGAATGTACAGTATGTCTTGTATGTGTTTAAGACCGTACAAGTCTAAAGAGGCCATGTGAGCTTAACCACCGAGTCTTATCCCTGTACAAGTCATCTATAGCAGCAGAAGGTGAGTCACAAGTGTCAGATCTCCCAGCAGAAGTAAAGTGTCAGTATAAATCAGGCAGGTTCTGGGGTAAGAGTGTTTGCCAACAGCGTGCCATGGGACTGATAGGAAATCATGTACGACTCAAGAAAATTAAAGTAAGAATAGATGATTAGGTTTGCTTTGTGAAACAGTGCAAGTGGGAACTTAAAGTGGAAACTTAGATGGAAATGTTTTAAGTAATACAGGCATGCATGACATTAAACCCTGGGACAACAAACCTGAGAATGTGTCACGTGTAGTGAGAACTTATCATGGCCATGGATTCCCCAGATCTGCAAGTCGTGGCCTAATTGTTAGAGAGTCTGACTCATAATACCAAGGTTGTGGGTTCGAGTCTCGGGCCAGCCACAACTGATGCTGGGCACCTAAACAAGATCTACCAGCACTGCTCGACTGGTCCCACCATATCTCAGGGTAAGAAGGAGGTCTACATCAAGACTCTTTTCTGTTCTGACACCGAGGTGGTGGAATAACTTCCCCTAAATGTCCGAACAGCTGAGTCATCGACTATCTTCAAACGACGGGCGAAGACCTTCCTCTTCCTGAAACACTTGAACTAGCACTACGGTTGGAATATTAATCATTTTTGCAGAACAATTTTAGCCGAAGTGACTTTATATTAAAAAGAACAGACATTACAAGCGATAAGAAGTTATATTGTAGGTTTAGGGTTTGACTCAAAGGTTCAAAAGTGGCTCATTGGAAGTCCAAAGATTTTCAAAGAAAAAGCCCCTAGACAAAGAAAATTGAAGTGAATGAGCACATGGTCTTGACTACAGACTGGTCACTTTCCATTTCTGCACTTAAATCTAAAATATTCTCTTACTTCTTTAGTAAATGAGGATAGTTCCCATATTTGGCAGTAAGTGGTGCAGTAATGGTTTGATCTGTGATGGATACACAAACACTTTTTAACAGACTCCTAATTATCTGTCTATCTTAATTACAAACCTGGCAGATGGATTATCAGGAAGGGGTCTTACACACACAGACGCACACACACACACACACACACACACACAGACACACACAAACGTGATGGATGAAAACCTCAGCTGAGGTTCAGGCAAGGAGAAAAAAACAATTAAAGCTGATGGAGGAAAGAGATTAGAAAAGGTTGTGCTTGAGTGAAGTCGCAGTTCACTCCTGCTTGCGCATAAACAATCGAGTCTAGTGTTTTGATACGGAACTCCTTAATGGCTGGTGAGAGGTTTTTTTCTCATTTTGATAACAATACAACCTCTTTAAAATGGGCTCTTAGAATTCTTACTCCTTTATTACAATTTCAGGATGAACTTGTTGCAGATTTGTTTGAACTAACACCCAACTTTTACATAACCTTAGGGAGGATGTACATATAAAGTCAGTCAGTGGACGGGGCTAGTGCTCACTTGTTTCTTAGAGATCATAGATTATTAAACATGGCTCATACTTTTGGAGGCCGGCACTCGAAAAGCTCTGACGGATCAGGAATCACGGATATAAAAAAAAAGTTGTACTTTAACCTCACGTCAAAATGAGGAGCCTTATGCCCCTTTTCCACAAAGGCAGTTCGAGTGCTGGTTCGGAGCCAGAGCCTAATTTAGTACCTGTTCTTTCTGTTTTGACCGCCAAAGCACCGGCTCCGAACCAGAAAAAGTGGTTCTTAAGTAGCACCAAAACGTTGAAGAACCGCTTGCGTCAGGAGCTGGGGGCGGGGCTACTGTTAGCGCATTTGATAACGTACCTTAAGTATACTAATGTTTAATACACTTTAACTTTACCGTGATATGATACATTATCAGCACACATGATAGTAGGTAGCTACATGCTAAGTCTAAATTTTTTTCTGTGTTAATGATAAAATAACGTTATGTACTTTATCGATTACAACCTCTGTTTATACAGATTACACGGAGCCGCACGTACACGTTTTATTCGCCGGGTTTGGATGCCCATGTAGGTTCACAAAGCCATGAGCATTAACAGTAAAGCGACATCCGCCATTGTTGTCGTGTTTGTGTTTGCCGCTGCTGCGCTAACGTCGCTGGGACACGTGACACGTATACGGTGACGTCACACTCGGCGCTGTGATGCTCTCTAGCCGGTGGAAAGGCAAACCGGTTCTTAGAACTTTGAACCAGCACCAGCAATAGCTCTGAACCAGCACCCGAGTCTTTACGATGGAAAAGAGGCATATTGACCTCCTTTTGTCTTGGTGTAATTTTACTCCCTTTATTTTTTGCCTGGTGTGCTTTTATAACTCACTTTCACTGTTGATTCATTATTGTGTGTGTGTGTGTTTGTGTATGTGTGTTTGTGTGTGTGTGTTTGTGTGTGTGTGTGTATTAATGGTACTGAAGTAGGTGGTAGCTCTGATTCATCGCTGCTTTTAGCCTGTGGATGCAAGAAGCCCCCTAAAGCCTTGTGAACTTGCAGTCCCTCACAAGCGCACACACGGTGCCAGAGTGACTGATGGAAAAGGCGTTAAGACCTCATATTAATTTAAAAAAATAAGCTGACGCTATATGTTTCCATTAGCGCCCAAGTGTGTGTGTGTGTGTGTGTGTGTGTGTGTGTGCACGTATGAGCATATTTGTACAAGCCTATCTAGATGTTCACTTTTACACTGTGTTTACAGGAACGAATAAATCAGACTGGCAAGAGGTTATATATGCTAATTGCTTAACAACTTAGACGTTGGTGTGTATGTGAGATGTCCCGCCCTATGAGTTTAAAGCGGAAATGAATTTATGGTTAGAGGAGGGAAGTCGCGTTGCCTCTAATTAAAGTAAAGTGCTGGTGTTGAGAGAGCCTGTTTCGTCAACCACACACACACACACACACACACACACACACACTGAATGGAAACTAGAATAAATAATGTAGGGCCATGTTAATGTTTATAATTTATCTTGCAATGTTGTAGATATGAAATAAAAGAAAATCCAACAGCAGTATAACAATTTGTATAAATTGTGGTGAGCTCAGATTCAGAGATCGAGCGAGAAAGAGAGAGAGAGAGAGAGAGAGAATGAGAGAGAATGAGAGAGAATATATCCCAGCTCTTACCCATGTTTCATTCACACTTAAAGCCTCAAAGCTTTGACATATATTAATGGCAGTTTACAGAGTGTGAAATTGCCTCCCTAATCACATTTACATGCCTCTCAGCACGTGGTCCATACAGGGCTGTAGGTGTGTTACCTTTTGCACACGTGTGCCTGTAGGGAGCATCTGTCTGAATGATACACTTCCCATTTGTTATTGTGTATGAGTGTGTGTGTGTGTGTGGGGGTGTGTGTGTGGGTGTGTGTGGGGGTGCTATTTCAGCTCTTTTCACAGAATCCTGTCCAAGCCAGTTTTACTGTTTTGAGCTGATAAATATCTAGTTTACATCGTGGTTGCCGTGACGACCGTGACAGCGGTCGTACACGCTCGCGGCTGAAGAGCATATATCAAGAAATCGAGGCTGTACGCCGTCTTTCCCCGACAGCCGCTTCGACGTATCGATCCATAAACACTCTACCGTACGCAACACGAGTCTCCTGTCACGCTTAATAGCAGACTTTTCCATTTCACCTTCTACACGTCATCGATTCTACTCCTGTAAATGTATATATATATATCCACTTCCAATATGGATGGAACCCAAATATGACATCACACACACACACACACACACACACTTTATCCTTGTTTATCCTTGTTAGCAAGGTCACCACCACCCCGGTTAGCCGTCTGTTAGCACTCTCTTAGCAAGGTAGCTAGCTAACTCGGTAAGCATCCGGTTATGATATCTGCTTTCTCAGTGCAACCAGCTCATGTGTCTGTGTTCTGTATCTAAAGTAAACACCAGAGGTGGGAGTAAGTCACACACGTGTGAGTCACAAGTAAGTCTCGAGTCACGAATGTCAAGTCAAAGTCAAGTCGAGTCTTTTATTAATGTTTGTCAAGCAAGTCTCAAGTCTCAAATTTGTGACTTAAGTCTGACTCGAGTCACGTCGACTCCCCCATCTCTGAGTCATCTAACTCAAGTCCGAGTCGAGTCTCGAGTCACAAATGTCAAGTGAAAGTCGAGTCGAGTCTTTTTTTAATATTTGTCAAGCCAGTCTCAAGTCTCAAATTTGCGACTTAAGTCTGACTCGAGTCAAGTCGAGTCCCCCATCTCTGAGTCATTTAACTCAAGTCTGAGTCGAGTCTCGAGTCACGAATGTCAAGTCAAAGTCAAGTCGAGTCTTTTTTTAGTGTTTGCCAAGCAAGTCTCAAATTTGCGACTTAAGTCTGACTCGAGTCGTGTCGAGCCCCCCGTCTCTGAGTCATTTAACTCAAATCCAAGTCAAGTCTCAAGTCACGAATGTCAAGTCAAAGTCAAGTCGAGTCTTTTTTTAATATTTGTCAAGCAAGTCGCAAGTCTCAAATTTGCGACTTAAGT
>NC_062523.1:30233595-30258595 GCF_022655615.1 Tachysurus fulvidraco
ATTCATTCATTCATCTTCTACCGCTTATCTGAACTACTCGGGTCACTGGGAGCCTGTGCCTACCTCAGGCGTCATCGGGCATCGAGGCAGGATACACCCTGGACGGAGTGCAAACCCATCACAGGGCACACACACACTCTCATTCACACACACACTCACACACACTACGGACAATTTTCCAGAGATGCCAATCAACCTACCATGCATGTCTTTGGACCGGGGAAGGAAACCGGAGTACCCGGAGGAAACCCCCGAGGCACGGGGAGAACATGCAAACTCCACACACACAAGGCGGAGGCGGGAATCCAACCCCCAACCCTGGAGGTGTGAGGCGAACGTGCTAACCACTAAGCCACCGTGCTAACCACTAAGCCCCCCCCCCCCCCCCCCCAAACTTTAGCCTAATGTAGTCTCTAAGAGCTGGAGTTTAAAATCAATGTGTTACATCTTGCAAATTGAGCTGGTGACATGTTGAATACGCTTCACCGAGCAACAGAATCCTGGAAAACAATCAGTCCTGATTTACTAAGATCTGAAAATAATGAGAGATAATTTCCATGTGCAATGGGCTTAAATTGCGTGCACAAATATGAGTGTTGTGGTTAATTTACACAGAATTACTTCCTGAATTGTATAGGAGAGAAAACATGACGTAAACGACGTCTGCGCGTGACGTAAATAAAGTACGTGGAAAATCGTCTTCTCTCTAGTAGACGTTTCATTAGCAGTCTTTGACCTTTTTTGAGATGTGATTTTAATAAACTTTTCAACAGTAAGACATACTAGATAATTATCATAACATTATAATTAACATAAAATAACTACATACCATAAATTTGATATAAAAATTAGGAATAAATTTAGGAAGATTTGGAACAATGATTCCAGAAAGTGCTAACATCAAAACAAAGACCAAATGGGGATGAAAAAAAAAGCTAAACGAAGCTCATACAAAACAGCAAAAGGCTATAAAAATATATCGCAGCAGTTCCAGCTCACAAGTCCTGGGTGTCAGTAGAAAATGGCTATTAGTGGACTTCACAGATCCAATCTGCGTGGTCTTAAGATACATCTAAAAGATCTGCATGGAAGAATCATCAGAAGGTGTGAAGGTGTGAGCTCATTAGTGTCTGGATAAAACAAAGAATAGTGTTTGATGAAAAGAACAAGAACTTGGCATCTATTGAGCAAGGGGCGTGGATCTGTCACACATTTCAGGGTCATGTGGTAGCCTAGTGGTTAAGGTGTCGGGCTACCAATCAGAAGATCGTGAGTTCGATCCTAGGTCCACCGAGCTGCCCCTGTTGGGCCCCTGAGCAAGGCCCTTAACCCTCGATTGCTCAGCCGATAATGGCGTCTGCCGAATGCTGTAATTGTGACAACATTTAGCACAGCAGAACATTGCACAGATAGATAGAATAATGGATTTCAGTATGTATCAGAAATTTCAAGAATTTCTCGATGTGGCCCAGACAAAAAACTGAAAAAATCGGCTTCTGTAACAGGACAACGATCCGAAACGTACAGTACCTTATTATATATTTCAGACCTAGAAAGAAACGAACAGAGAAAAAATTAGCTTAAAAACTGGTATTAATACTAAAATATAACTGACTAAGCTGGGTGTACAAACTTTTGCACACATTAGAGATACTATTTCCTTTCCTCATTTTTGATACACAACCAACATACACAACCACCTCCAGGGTTGGGGGTTCGATTCCCGCCAAAGAGCTGTGTGTGTGTGTGTGTGTGTGTGTGTGTGTGTGTGTGTGTGTGTGTGTGTGTGTGTGTGTGTATGCAAAATTTAACTGAGGCAAAAAATGCTTAGCATTTCTGACACTTTGTCCTTCTTCTCCATCCCTATTGATAAGGAACCCTGGATTTGTGAGACAGCAATGTGACCAAATGTGTCACTATTCCACTCAATAACTTAATCCTAAGGCTGTATCATTAGCACACAGCTACAAAGCCCAGTATTAGCATTGTTTATCGTTAGCATAGACCGCCGTAGTCTGTCAGTTTATCCCTGATCGTGATCCATGACAACACAATCTGTATACATTTCAGTTGATTTCACAGTTTCATTGTAACATTGAAAACCACCAAAAGTCTGTTTCTAAAAAAAAAAAAAAGTGTCAATTCTAAGCATTAGCATGGCATCTGTTTAGTATTAGCCTACAGTACTGGAGCGTGCAGAGCGAGCGGTATAACTAGCAAAGGCTAAAACTGAGGGATCACCGAAACAAAGCGGGACAGACTCGTTTATCTAATCGCTGGCTTAACGATACCCCCCGTATCGATACAGCGCTGACGGAATACTAGCGCATTAGCTAGCGTCTCGCACACCATTTTCAGAACTGAGGTCCAAAACAAACAAGATGCATCAATTCAACGGCTGTTTTTTTGTTCCTGTTAAATACCGTTATTCAGAGCTGAGAGAGAGAGAAATGGCACAATTACAGGCACATTTGCTCAGAAAGCCTCTCTTTCGCTCGCCAATTATAAGCAATCACAAACATGACAGATGAGGTCTCTGAAAAGGGTCGAACCAAGCTGCTTCATCAACAACGAATCTGATTCAACAATGGGAACGCACACGGTACATAGTGCTAATCACAGTAAGAGAGCGAGAGAATGAAAGAGAGAGAGAGAGGGAGGCCAGTCCTAGTAATTCTACCTGTCATAGCGTTATTTCGCCGTAACCCTTCAAACCTTTCCCTCCGCAGCATTAACAGCAGCCATTGTGCGGTGGCCATGCTTTAATGCGCCTAACAATGCATTAAATGAGATGATTAAGCAGCCAATTTAGACGCCAAACCTCTTTCCTGCAATTTTCCTGCTAGCGCAAGAGAAAGGGGGGAGTTGACGGTGAGGAGAATAAAACAAAAGGCCCGCTGAAAAGAACCGGCCGAGAGGAATTACGCAAATCGTGGCAGGTGCAAAATGGTACACTAAGTGGTTATGCAGAAAGTCGTAAATTTTTGTTAAATGATTGAAAACATTAGAGCACCAGGCAGGTACAAGGTACCGTTCGGATGGACACAAACACACGCTGGTCCATTTTTAATGCACCGTGTTCACCTAATGCTGATGGAGGAAATGCACACGAGACCCGCTAATAGCGTTTAAGCCTCACTTATTTAGGACTTAAACACACTTCCTGTGACCTTGAGATTTGAAATCGATAAGGTTAATGTCTCTTAAGGCTCTAGAAATTCTACTGATTTGATTAGATCTTATGAGACAGGGCAATTCAATTACAGGGAATGAATTAGACAAGCAGTCAGATCTTGGGGTTTCTTGGTGATGGGCTGTGACCGAGTCTACTGTACAAATATCAGCCGGATAAAGAAATTACTGCTGAAAAGCGATGAAATCGTCGCTGTCCTACATCCTACTGTACGCTTTAAAATCTCTTGTTAGTTAAGAGTTAGCGAGCAAATCCGACCATCTGTCAAGCTAATAGAGTCATATAATATTTTTTAATATAGATTTAAGGAGCAGAATGGGGGCACGGTGGCTTAGTGGTTAGCACGTTCGCCTCACACCTCCATGGTCGGGGTTCGATTCCCGCCTCCGCCTTGTGTGTGTGGAGTTTGCATGTTCTCCCCGTGCCTCGGGGGTTTCCTCCGGGTACTCCGGTTTCCTCCCCCGGTCCAAAGACATGCATGGTAGGTTGATTGGCATCTCTGGAAAATTGTCCATAGTGTGTGAGTGAATGAGAGTGTGTGTGTGCCCTGCGATGGGTTGGCACTCCGTCCAGGGTGTATCCTGCCTCGATGCCCGATGACGCCTGAGATAGACACAGGCTCCCCGTGACCCGAGGTAGTTCGGATAAGCGGTAGAAAATGAATGAATGAATGAATGAATGAACCACAACGGGTCTCACTCTTCAGACTAAGTTTCCGGTTTATAAAATCCTCCCAGATATACAGACATATCGCTAATGTTGAGCTGAAGCCTTAAAAGTAAAGAAAAAAAGAAAGGAAAAAAAAAGTCTATGCTGCTGGAAAGCCACTTTAAGACAGTGTCAGTCGTTAAAAAGTAGTTTTTATACAAAAAAAAAATCAATTAATAGAATTGCGAGATTCACTACGGCAAATTTGGATATTTGGGGTCAGGGATAGAAAAAGAAAACAAAAGAAAAATATATTTAGCAGACAAGCATCGGAAAAGGCCGAGAACTGGAGACAAATTATATTAAGTAAGGTGAGAAAAATGGTTTGACATAAAATAAATAAATAAATAAATAAAAACGAGAGGGAAAAATATCACAGAAAGAAACTTTCTTGGCAGCTCACATCGCTACAGTACGCTCTTTGAGCTCTTGCACATCAATGCACACCTCCCCTGCATAGAACAATACAAATGTAATAACCCTGATGTCATCCGGAGTCATGATGTAATGTTGTAGTCTTATCTCTTAAACATGCCAGTAGCAAGAGATCCAAAACTTTTTGTTAGTCGAATTCATCACGTCCGATGTACTATATACGAGCTAGCTCACGAGCCAGCGTCTGTCTTCTGAAATTGATATAAATCGGCTGTTGATACTTGGCAACGCAACATCCATATAAAATTACACTAACTCGTCAGCAATTATACGGTCTGAAGCAGAGGAGTCGTCGTAAATGATGAAAAGCATTCTGTGAATGAAAAGTCTTTCACTTCGAGGCCTACACAGGGACCTTCACTATAAAATATATCACTTTATTTAGGAGGTAGTGTGTGATGTCATGGTCAGTTCAATCTCAGGAGCTTCTCTGGTGGTTCTCAGGAGCTTCTCTTGTGGATCTCAGGAGCTTCTTTAGTGGATCTCAGGAGCTTCTTTAGTGGATCTCAGGAGCTTCTCTGGTGGATCTCAGGAGCTTCTCTGGTGGATCTCAGAAGCTTCTCTGGTGGATCTCAGGAGCTTCTTTAGTGGATCTCAGGAGCTTCTCCAGTGGATCTCAGGAGCTTCTCTGGTGGTTCTCAGGAGCTTCTCTTGTGGATCTCAGGAGCTTCTTTAGTGGATCTCAGGAGCTTCTTTAGTGGATCTCAGGAGCTTCTCTGGTGGATCTCAAGAGCTTCTCTAGTGGATCTCAGGAGCTTCTCTGGTGAATCTCAGGAGCTTCTTTAGTGGATCTCAGGAGCTTCTCTGGTGGATCTCAGGAGCTTCTCTTGTGGATCTCAGCTGAACCTCTTTAACTGCATGTTCAAATCATTAACACTTCAGTGAGACATTGCAGTCTGTGCTGAAACAGGAGCTTTAGGAATAGTAGAGAAATGTATGGGCATGTGGTAGCCTAGTGGTTAAGGTGTTGGGCTACTAATAGGGAAGGTTGTGAGTTCGATCCCAGGTCCACCAAGCTGCCACTGTTGGGCCCCTGAGCAAGGCCCTTAACCCTCAATTGCTCAGCTGTATAAAAATATAATGTAAGTCACTCTGGATAAAGGCATCAGCTAAATGCTGTAAATGTAAATGTTTTCTTTTCCCCGAGTCTCTTTCTTTTCCCCGAGTCTCGTTGCTATGTAAATTTCCACAAACTCTGGAGCTCTTTCCGTTTTTTTCCGGCGCTACCGAGATTTTCACGAATCCCAAAATGCCTTATGTAAATGTTCCTGTGAATGATTTCCGTGTAAATGAACCGGTATCCAGCTTGATAAACGAGGACTGTTTCTCAAGCGATCGGGTTGAATGAAATGTTGTTCTCTGCCAGTTGGATAGTTTCTGCTAATTTCCATTTAATTCATTCCATAAGGCATTAATGATACCCTACGCCGCAGCGTTCGGCGTAATAACTCTCGAACAAAGTCGGCCACGTCGATGAAATCCCGCGTTGTTCTACGGTTCCACGTCCTTGTACAGAAGGGATGTTTAGCTCCCTTGACTCTTGTTACTCAAATTCTGCTTTGTTTCTCACAGACATACAGTATAGGCGTACGCTTCCAAAGTCGTCGCGGCATTTAATAAGTGTCTAGCGTAAAGTAGAACGTACTGTAAAGTGGGGCTATTTATCGAGCCGTCAGAGCCGGCTCACGCGACTGTCATTTATTCCAAGAAGCCTTGCATCATTCCTACTTAAGGACTAATGTATGGATATTAGGATCTGTGCGAGTCTTGTGCATGCTTCATACGGGTGACATACAATCTGCGATTCCTTCGCTTGTTTCTTTTGACCTGGGAATCGACCGTTTTCTTAGCAGAAGAACGCATGAAAGGATGTAAAGGCGAGTGATTCCGAGACCTTTCATGACTCAGGTCATGCTGAATACACACACACACACACACACACACACACACACACAGAGAGAGAACAGATGGGCAGCAGTATTGTATTCAAGCCCCTAATGCAGAGGTGTAGTAAAACATTTCCCCTTGTTTGTTGTTCTTTCAACATTAGAACAGCAGGATCTCTCTGGACACACATACACACACACACACACACACACACACACACACACACACACACACATACTGTACACACACATGCATACACACATACACACCAGGGTGTGTGTGGGAGAAGAGAGGTGAAGGTTGAGGGTGAGGGTGAAGATTTTAGACTTCGGAGCCAAAATACATATCTTACTCTTCATGTTGAACAACAGACAACAAATTCTCCTTCCTTTTTTCTGACCCCCAATATCTCTCTCTCTCTCTCTCTCTCTCTCTCTCTCTCTCTCTCTCTCTCTCTCTCTCTCTATGTCTTTACACAAAACATAATGTCACCAGCTGCAATAATACGGGATGGGATGATCCTTCCTCTTCCTCTCTAGTCCAGCAGCATGATCTTATACACACTCCCCCTCTTATATCGCTGACCTCTCGAGGACATAAATCTGTTAGCGTAACCGTTACCGCTCCGATCCTGACCTTAGCCTTGACCACAAGTCTAAAGACCGGTTTATGTTCTGAAAGCAGAAGTGGAACTGAACAGCACCCAAAACAAACTTTGTATAGACTGGAATGTCCATGTTTTGTTCGGTAGAAGGATTTTCGTCATCCGTAGCTCACCAGTCAAACAAAAGGGGTGTGACGGGTGTGTGTGTGTGTGTGTGTTTTCTCTTTCTTGTCGTTCATTCGGCGATCCTTAACCCCAGCGTCATCCATAACCCGAGTCACGTCCAGTTGCTCGTGACTCGTGTGACGAGTTCTGTTTCTTTAAGTTGCCCCTTTTGTGTCGAAATCCAATTTTACTGTACGTCCGAAGCCCATTCGATTCTTGCGTTTTTTTTTTCTTTCTTTCTTTCTTTTTTTTCGATGGGTTGGGGGGGTGAGTATTATATTACTCCAATATTATTCACACAATAACTATCGATTTTAAACCCGGTCGAAGGCTGACACTTTCACTCTTGTATTTTTATTGCTGATAGCTAGTGAGATGTTTATTACGGCTCTCTCTTTCCTTCTTCGCTCCATCCTTATTTATTACAAGCTGTAGTACTAAACTAGATGCTGAAAGATCCGGTACATCTGGTTGAAACGTTCCATCAGTTCCGGCCTCAGCCGGTCGATAACAATATTTCAGCTGCAGGAAGAAGTTGTCATGGGGGTAAAATGTGTGTATCTGTGTGTGAGCATGCCTGAGTGTGTGTGTACGAATATCTACTTCTACAAACATATCTACTGTACCTTGGTACACTCATTGACTTAATATTCTTTAAAATGCGATTGAAAACGTATCACGAATTTGGTCCGGACTACAATCGCTCAACGATCCGTGTGTACCTCGGAGTAGAATCTCTGCTCCTCACTGCGGTTGAGGTGGTCTGGTGAATGTTCCTGCTATAGAGATCCCACTGGACAGAGACCCCAGTGGGGTAGAGACCGGGAAATTATATCTGGAGAGATTATATCTCAAAACTGGCGTAGGAACGTCTAGAGATCTGTAGGAGGAGCTGGAATCTGTGGCTGGGAATAAAGACCCGGGATGTCCTGAGTCTATTGATACTGCAGCCACCACCAAAAAAAGTGGAAGAATAACAAGTGAATGGATGAATAATTAAATGACGATGGATGGAGCGTTCTAAAGGATCGTTCAACAAAGTCAACCCAATTGGTGCTAGATGGACCCAGAGCAAGCGATAAAATATCTTGTGAAATTAAAAATAATTAACAAAAACCACTTAACGTAGGGGGGAACGGTGGCTTAGTGGTTAGCACGTTTGCCTCAGACCTCCAGGGTCGGGGGTTCGATTCCCGCCTCCGCCTTGTATGTGTGGAGTTTGCATGTTCTCCCCGTGCCTCGGGGGTTTCCTCCGGGTACTCCGGTTACCTCCCACGGTCCAAAGACATGCATGGTAGGTTGATTGGCATCTCTGGAAAAATTGTCCATAGTGTGTGTGTGTGTGAGTGAATGAGAGTGTGTGTGTGTGTGTGTGTGTGTGAGTGAATGAGAGTGTGTGTGTGCCCTGCGATGGGTGGCACTCCATCCAGGGTGTATCCTGCCTTGATGCCCGATGACGCCCGAGATAGGCACAGGCTTCCCGTGACCCGAGAAGTTCGGATAATTAGTGTAATAATCCAAACAGACCTTCTTATAAACTCTGATTTGATGTTAGTTGAAATGTGACACCACTCAAGCAACATCACATGGCTAAAAAGAGCCTCCTAAACCCCCCATAAAAATGAAACATCATTGATGTTATGAAGATCAGAGTCTGGAAGCCAAACCGTCACTTGGTCAGACAAAGTAAATCAGAAGGGTGCAAGTTGCATCACCTGTAAAATTGCATGTGAAATAGATACACTCCTTATCCAATCACCGCAAAGCGAATCCGAGCCCTTTGTATACGCCGACGGGTCCGCAGTGTGTCCTCAGACTACATTACTGTATTCATGCTGCCCGATTATACGAATAGACAGGACCTCCTTAAAGGTGTTAGATATGCTCACCCCATCAAACACGGTACAGACATTTTACGTTTATTTTCAGACTACAAAAGAAAGAAAAGCTTTCACGGATGTTAGGGCAAAGATGGATGGCTTTGGGGTCTAGTCATTTCTCTTATTCTCTGCTACAGTGTAAAGCACTGATGGAGGCAAACAGATTCTATTCCACTGAAACTGTCTCTTTTATCCAACTGGCCCCTTGGTAGAGATTTGACAGCTATAGCTGCAGGGCTAAGCGGAGATGACGGACCGTGTCGTTTTCATTATTCTGAAGGACATTGGGCATTTATTGTTTTTTTTTCCCTCTTTTTTTTTTCCTCTCCAAATGAGCTAGTCTGTTTTATGGGATTTGTTTTAGTATTTTTTTTTTTAGTATTTTTTTTTTTTTTTGAACCTGCAATGCAAGGCAGCCCATTCCAGTGATAGTCTGAATATTTCCCATCTCATGGCTAAAAGCTAAGGCTTATTGCTACTCCTGTTTCTTGATGATCTTTGGCATCAGTGTCTGATTGTTTCACTATACCAATTTAGGATTTCATTTTAACTTAGCACTCCGTCCAGGGTGTATCCTGCCTCGATGCCCGATGACGCCTGAGATAGGCACGGGCTCCCCGTGACCCGAGAAGTTCGGATAAGCGGTAGGAAATGAATGAATGAATGAATGAATTGTAACTTATGCTAGCTTCTGTAATGTGTGCACTTCTATTACATGGATACTGCAGGTTTTGGTTATCTAGTAAAGAGGCTGGATAAGTCTTCATAAGATTACCCACAGATGATGTGATATAACTTTAAAGCTAGAACTTTAAATCTAGAATTATCTTGTTTTCCAAAAAAAAAAAAAACAACATTTTGATTTATTTCAGAATCATAAAAAAAAAGATCTACTTTGTCCCACAGAAGCCCGTCGTCAGCATCCGTCGGTCCTCTGGTCCGGTCTCATGTTGTGTTTGCTAATCCAAGACTAAATGATTAATAGTAAACTCTACAGTAATTGTGCTTGCACAGCTGAACACCGTCGTACCGATTAAGGGAGAAATAAAAGCTGCTTTCTTTAGGTTACTTTAGTATCTGAGCATCAGGATTTGGATTTGTTTACAGGTTTAAAAATGGACAGGAATAAAGATCTATCTGTCTTTTCACACAAAGATCTTCTCTCAGCTCTTTAATTCCATTATAGACCAGGACAAACCTTCTATCCCTAACACAACAAAGTACGAGGCCTCGACACCCGACTCTAAAACAGGGTTATAGCAAAGTTATAGCATGGACTCAGACTTCTGTATCATCAGCTTTATTAATGCTATGCAAACCAGGCTTGCTAACACACTGTAAAGTGCCATGGTGGGTGAGCTGAAGCTTCTCTGGTTCTCGTTGATAGACTCCCAAACTTAGTTTTCACTGAAATAGAACGTCAGAATACGCACGATAAATTGTATAAACAGTAAAATTTATAACAAATTTTCCTCATCTGCTCCTTTGAGTTGGCAGCATTTTACTTGTTCTTCTTTCTCTTCTGTTTGGTTGCACATTTGTGTTGTTTATCCTGTATGTCATACAATGTACCATGGATTTGTTTAAAGGGGGCACGGTGGCTTAGGGGTTAGCACATTCACCTCACACCTCCATTATTGGGGGTTCGATTCCCTCCTCCGCCTTGTGTGTGTGTAGTTTGCATGTTCTCCCCGTGCCTCGGGGGTTTCCTCCGGGTACTCCGGTTTCCTCCCCCGGTCCAAAGACATGCATGGTAGGTTGATTGGCATCTCTGGAAAATTGTCTGTAGTGTGTGAGTGTGTGAGTGAATGAGTGTGTGTGTGTGCCCTGTGATGGGTTGGCACTCCGTCCAGGGTGTATCCTGCCTCGAGCCCGATGATGCCCGAGATAGGCACAGGCTCCCCGTGACCCGAGAAGTTCGGATAAGCGGTAGAAAATGAATGAATGAATGAATGATTGATTGTTTAAATGGATGCCATATTATGCTCTGAAGATTTAAACAGTTGCCTTACTGCTAGAAACCTGCCACGTTGACTTAGTCGTCTTTACACTTGTTCATACGATGTACTATATCCTATAGGAGCAGTTTGAACACTGAACCCTAAATTTAATGTATGAAACTCTGAGACTGTGCTACAGTATCTCTCTCTCTTTCTCTCTCTCTCTCTCTCTCTCTCTCTCTCTCTCTCTCTCTCTCTCTCTCTCTCATTACTTTTCCAGGACTGAATAAAAAACAGTTCAATAGAGTCTGAAGCCTTTTAACAGGAGTTTTGATGAATTACGGCACTTACGGAATGCTTCATTCGGTTCCTGTGGAATGGAAGCCTTCACACTCTGCCTCTTTCTTTTTTCCCCCCAGCAAAGGAGCTAATTAGCAAATAAGTACACACTTAATATCACTTAGGAGAAATGTGCCATGTTCTAAGCTCACAGTAATATGATGACGATGGTTGAAATGGAGGTTGATACAATTCTGTATAATTTATCATAATTCGAAATTAAAAAAAAATTCAAAGTCTGTTAAGATAAGTAGACTTAGTTCATCAGATATATACAATGATTAGACTGCCAAGAAATCATACAATACAGCATTTATATATATATATATATATATATATATATATATATATATATATATATATATATATATATATAATCAAAAACAGATTCTGAATGTTACTGTTTCTGAGTATGAGAACAGGAAAAACGTGATATCTAGGACTTTTTTTGCATGATTGTTGGTTCCAGATGATCTGGCATTCAACAGACGCCCTTAACAAGCACGACACACAATTTTAGCTAATTTCATACAATTGAGGGTTAAGGGCCTTGCTCAAGGGCCCTGCATTTGCAGCTCGGTGGTCCTGTGCTACCACATCCCCAGCTGGTCTGAGTATTTCATAAATCCTCCTGTGAGTGGAGGTTCTGTAAGCTTATTGATGAGAGAGATCAGACGAGACTGAAGAGACTATACAACAGTATATTGTACAACAGTGTATATACTTGTGAGCCACGTCAGCTCAGATACACTGTATGAAGACAAACTTTGGTGAATTCATGAACTGTATCCGTCTTTGAATATTTATTAGTGCTTTTTCACTGCTGGTATACATTATGATGGATGGATTTTTTTTCCCTTGAGTTTGCTTGCTTTTGGCTTTTGATGCATGTTGTTTACCATAAAAAGATGCCCAGAGCTGTAAGTGTGTGAGGGTGTGTTAAAGACATGACCTCAGCTAGCTTTAGTGCTTACACTGTGGCTCATGAATGTTCATAACTGTACATAAAGAATACCCTGACTGTAAATAAATAAATATATACTGTATAAAAAAATGTGATTGAAGATACTCGGTAGGCATCTGTGCTATAAAACCTTGTTTAAATATACTGTGTGTTTGTGTGTGTGTGTGTGTGTGTGTGTGTGTGTGTGTGTGTGTGTGTGTTTTCTATACTTTATTAAACTTAGAGCTAACTAATTTAGTTTTGTTTTTCCCCCATGTCTGCTTTTATCTGTTTCTCTCTCTCTCTCTCTCTCTCTCTCTCTCTCTCTCTCTCTCTCTCTCTCTCTCTCTCTCTCTCTCTCTCTCACACACACACACACACATACACACCCATGCACACACAGTGATGTGTGGGAAAGTGGGGACCTGTTTCTAATCCCCTATTTGCTCACTTAGGTTACAGCAGTGTAAGCGTGGCTTGCTATTTCTGAGGTTTCAAATAGCTCTCTGCAGATCTTATCATCTATCTTTCTCTCTTTTTCTTCCCCCCAAAATCCCTCCTCAGATCTTATTCCTCTGCTTCTCCACTTTAAAAGTGCCTCCTGTGATAAGACCAAAACTCAATCCGATATACAATGCTGTACCGGTCTAACTCATTAAGATGCCTGAGAAAGCTTTTGTGCTTTGAGGAGAGCTAAAAAAAATTGTGTATTTGCATTAAACTTCATCAAGCAGTCGCTGTTTGTTGTTCGGAATTTCTAGCGAAGAGAGAATTTTAGTGGTTGTTTTTTTAATGACATCTCAACAACAAATTCTTAGTTCCCTGAGTGTCGACTTTTATATGAGTTTCATATTAACCACCGCTGTGTGTTGAGACATGGCAATGAAAGTCAACGGTGAACATGGACACAACAAAACATTTTCACTTTTTGTCTTATTGGGGGAAAAAAAAAAAGATTCGATCTTTGTTGGATATTTTTGTTTGGCTTTTACAGATTTCTAATAAAAATAATATAAATGTAAAATAATGGTAACAAAATGTACAGCAACATGTCTTCTGGTTAGGGATAACTCTGCAAGTTTGGGTTAGGGGTTAGGGATAAGTCTGAAAGTTTGGGTTAGGGGTTAGGGATAACTCTGAAAGTTTGGGTTAGGGGTTAGGGATAACTCTGAAAGTTTGGGTTAAGGGTTAGGGATAACTCTGAAAGTTTGGGTTAGGGGTTAGGCATAACTCTGAAAGTTTGGGTTAGGGGTTAGGGATAACTCTGAAAGTTTGGGTTAAGGGTTAGGGATAACTCTGAAAGTTTGGGTTAAGAGTTAGGGGTAACTCTGAAAGTTTGGGTTAGGGGTTAGGGATAACTCTGAAAGTTTGGGTTAAGGGTTAGGGATAACTCTGAAAGTTTGGGTTAGGGGTTAGGGATAACTGAAAGTTTGGGTTAGGGGTTAGGGATAACTGAAAGTTTGGGTTAGGGGTTAGGGATAACTGAAAGTTTGGCTTAGGGGTTAGGGATAACTGAAAGTTTGGGTTAGGGGTTAGAGATAAATGAAAATTTGGGTTAGGGGTTAGGGATAACTCTGAAAGTTTGTGTTAGGGGTTAGGGGTAACTCTGCAAGTTTGGGTTAGGGGTTAGGGATAACTCTGAAAGTTTGGGTTAGGGGTTAGAGATAACTGAAAGTTTGGGTTAGGGGTTAGGGATAACTCTGAAAGTTTGGGTTGGGGTTAGGGATAACTCTCTGAAAGTTTGGGTTAGGGATAACTGAAAGTTTGGGTTAGGGGTTAGGGATAACTGCAAGTTTAGGTTAGGGGTTAGGGATAATTCTGCAAGTTTGGGTTAGGGGTTAGGGATAACTCTGAAAGTTTGGGTTAGGGATAACTCTGCAAATTTGGGTTAGGGGTTAGGGATAACTCTGAAAGTTAGGGTTAGGGATAACTGAAAGTTTGGGTTAGGGGTTAGGGATAACTGCAAGTTTAGGTTAGGGGTTAGGGATAATTCTGCAAGTTTGGGTTAGGGGTTAGGGATAACTCTGAAAGTTTGCGTTAGGGGTTAGGGATAGCCCCAACATTTATGTCTAAGGTTAGCCTCACCAAATTGGGTTAGGGTTGAAGTTAAGTTTAGCTCCACTAGTTAGGGTTAGCTTTACTAATTTGAGTTAGGGCTAGTTCCACAAATGTGGGTTAGGGTTAGCCCATTAATTTGGTTGCCATTATGCCGAACATTATACAGAACTCTACAGTGTAGAGTTGAATCAGGGTAGATTTGTCACCTCATATTTATGTTCTTGATTGATGCGAGCAACATGTGATGTGGGCTTCTGCTAACAGTCCTGAGATGATTTTCTCTTTATTGTGGTTGTTAAGAGTGGTTATTAGCGTGACTAAGAAGGCAAGTCCATCTATAGGACTGGCTCTTTCTGGATTTATTTATTTTTAAATTTGAACACAATTCTGACTAAATTCTAGAGAGAGTCTCCTAGGAGTCTACCATGCCACTGTCAGAGTCATTTAGATCACACTTTTTTCCCATTCTGATGTTTGATGTGAAAATTAACAGACGCTCTTGACCTTTAGTTTAATAATTTTATGCACTGGGCTGCAGCCACACAATTTTTTCATATCTCCATAAAAGATAATGTTATGACTGTTGTCAACTTTCCCAGCCAAGTAAGTATCTCTAATGAAATATGGTTTCCTGCTTATTTCACACACAGAACGTGCTGCCCACATTTCTGTTATAATTCTGCTATAATGGAAAAAAACAGGCAGATTCCTCCAGACCTAGAACTAACCTGAACCCAACAGTAGTGTTTTGTGCTTGTTATGTGCTGACTTGTTTTTGGGAATAATTTGTCGGTGGTAGAGTTCGTCATTTGGCAGCGTGTGAATGTATTGATCATGCTCTGAAACGACGCAATAATTCACCCTCTGCTTTGTCCATTTGCGAAAACGGATATTTTACCCCGAGAGAGCCGGTGTGTGTTCGAGTGCATATGGGCATGTTTCCAAGTAATTGTGGGTGCTTTCATTTAGTGTCATCGATTGCATCATTGCAGTATGTTTGTTACGATTCTCTATGCTTAGCTAATTCATACACAGCGATACACTCCATAACATTGATATTGCTACATCCCCATTGCCCCCTCCTCCTATCCTCATGGTTCATGATGTTTGCCTTATTCCGTCTAGTATATTCATGAAGATGATATTGTCCTGTATAACTCTTTACACTACACGATCGTACATGACTCTACCATTGTTCCAGTCTGTCATTACTTAATGTTTCACTATCTCCCAATCTTAATCATACATGTTACATGACTCATGTATGGTCTCAACCAACCCAGTCTAGGGTCTGCACACCAGCAGCAATTACCCAGTATACTGTAGTTCTGCTTAACACTGGCATTATTATTAGTTCTTAAATGGCATTACTATCATCCCTGTCTACTACATACGAGGCGTATTCCACATAATGATTTCTAAACTAAAGTTCAGACTTCTAGATCAGCAGATTGCATTTTTTTTTACTGTATCCTTTCGTTATAAAAAGGGCAAAAATCTATAAACCCACATCCGATTTTCTAACACGCAATTGAACGTGTTTAGTGAACTCTCATTCTGAACCGTATATCTCAAAGGCAGTTAAGTTCATTACTTAACTTTATTTCCTATGTTTATAGGAACGACAAACACGAGTGATTTCATGTCAAACCGACGGAAGAGGTTTTTTTCCACACAGAATTGGACTTGGATAGTTTTGCTGGGTTTTTTTTTTCACCATCTGTTAGTGTAAGTATGAAAACAAAAACTCTGAGTAAAACTCACTGGAGTCTATCTCAGAGGACTCTGGGCAATGGAAAGGGAGTTAGGCTACATTATGAAGTGGTAGCTCAGTGGTTAAGACAGTGGGCTAGTGATCAGACTTCAAATCCCAGGATCACCAAGCTGCCACTGCTGGGTTCTTCTGGATAAGAGCATCTATAAATGCCATAAATCAAATTCACCTCTATATCTGAGCCTTCCAAGAACTGCTGACATAAAGTTAAAAGCACATAATTGTCTACAATTTCCTTGCATGCTGTACTGTAGCTAAATTCCCTTCACTGGAACTAAAGCCCTGTTCGGACGGGATTAGTTTTACGTGGGGACGAGGGGATAAAGTAATTATTACCAGAGTTTCTCAGTGATTTTAGTCCCGTCCGAATGTGCCATCTCGGTAATCGTTACGAACAATAGCCCTACTCGGACGGAATTAGTTTTACGTGGGGACGTGGGGTAATGCAATTTTACCTCAGGACGTCTGTAATATTAATTGGCCAATTCGCACGGGACGTAAAAGTCGCCATAATCTTTACTGACATTGTCCGTAATGATTACCGAGATGGCACATTCGGACGGAACTAAAATCACTGAGAAGCTCTGGTAATAATTACTTTACCCCCACGTCCCCACGTAGAACTAATCCCGTCCGAATAGGGCTAATGTCAGTAAAGATTACGGCGACTTTTAACTTCTGTGAAAAGGTCCGGAAAAATGACCTCAGGTAATACTAATGCCGTCCGAATCGACCCGCTGTAAATATGTACGGTAAAATTCCGTCATTTCCTGTTTAAAAGTAGTTTTTGGCACGTTTTTCAAGCATGGAGGCGCCAAGTTGTCTGTTTGCACATGTGATAACAGGAAGCGATGTTATACGCACATGACAACAAGGTGGTTACCGTGGTGCGTAAAGCGAGTTACCCCTCCCACTTCTGCTAGTTTTACAGAGACGTCTTGTCCTGTGCGAATTGGCCAATTAATATTACAGACGTCCTGAGGTAAAATTGCATCACTCCACATCCCCACGTAAATCTAATCCCATCCGAATAGTCCGAAGAGGCCTAAGTGTGTTCTGTGTTTACTCCAGGATTCTGGGGGTCAAACACAAGGTACCTTTAATTGTTTTTTGTTTTTTTTTATATGGCAATTTTAAGCTGCAGATTTTGATACTATATCAGAAATGACATAAATAAACAAGATTCATCTTAATAGCATGTGTACATATTATAGATGTATAGAAAAGTTTTTTTTTTCTGAAATAGAACCTTTTATTTTGTCACATCTACATCTTCACATATCCCAACTTTGGAGGTTGTGGTCAGAGCACAGGGTCAGACATGATACAGCACCACTGGAGCAGAGAGGGTTAAGGGCCTTGCTCAAGGGCCCAACAGTGGCAGCTTGATAGAGCTTGGGCCTGAACCCTAATCCTCCAATCAACAACCCAGAGCCTTAACCTCTTGACCCAGCAAGAATGTAAAATTTAAAATGGCTGCTGTTTCATAATGTTTGAAAGTTGATGCAAAATATTTGGCGTTTGTTGTCCTATTACTTGTATTAACAGATCATGGGATCTATAAGACTGTGGTTTCATTGCCTGGTTGCTTGGTCTTAAAGATTCCTAATCATAGCTGAACTTTACATAACACGTAATCCACTGCATGATCACCACCTTGGTACGTCGCTAACTAGTTCATTTGCTAACTAGCTGCTTATAATTTGATATGCGGAAGCTAAATATCGGGTTGTAGAAAGAAAAAAAAATACACAGTTTACCAAATTGTATGAACATCGCCATGGAGAATGCTCGGTTAATTCCCACTAAATTGTGTTCAGAGGTAGAAAAGATTATTTTGATAGACTGATGGGTCTCTGAGCAATTTTAGTCCATTTGTCTGTACCGATGGAGTTTGGGTGTGTATACAATACATGAATGCTGAGGTTCGTGCCCGACAGTGTATTACCCACAATGATGTAATCATCTCATCTCGGTTCCTCCTCCGTTTTTTTTTTTTTTTTTGAAGCTTTATGAAAAAGCAAGGGATAAATAAGTATACACAGTATCACACACTCACCAAGCCACAGAGTAAATCAGCAACTCCAAATTACAGGTTTGCACTCCTGCACCACCTCAGCACAGTAACCCCTCCTCCTCCTCCTCTTCCAACCCAAATCGAGAACCGTGCTACCCACAATGCATTCAGGCGTAATGTGGAACTGGCACACATAGCACCACAGCTGCCACTTTAACACGTTTAATAGTCGTTCCTGTGTGCCTCCTGATTGGGGAAATTAACGCTAGTTGACTAAATGGCTAAATCTGTTTAACGGTCCACACCACAATCGCATTCCATTCCCTTCGACCACCTTTTTTTTATTCGATATCTGTAGATTTTTATTGTCTTTCTTCTAAATTGTTCATCTAATGAGGTGTATGGGTTCAGGAGCTTTGTTCTGGATCGCCTCAATTACAGAAGGATGAATGAATGAACGAATGAATGAACGAATGAATGACTGAGCCAGTAACTCTCATTAATGCTCTGACATCATAGACTTTCACACCTCAGAATTTCTCTAAATCTAGCATTCACTGTTCATTCGTTTTACCCTCCATTTTTTTTTTTTTTTTTTTAGCATTGTTTCCTTCATCGCCATTTCTACATCTTGTGCATTTTTATGATTTTTACGATTATAAGACCTTGGAATTCTCTTGTAAATGACTCACCCAGGCGAGGGATAAAACTTAATGACCTTAGCGTCTCATTTCTTAGGGCCCCTTGCTCGGGGTGCACTGCCTTTACGGCCACTTGAGATAGAGTGAGTCTGGAAGAAAGGGTGAAAAGAGAAAAGAGGGAGTCGCATAAGCAGGAATTATGAAATGGATGGATAATGAGATCTCCCATTACTGTAAAACTGAGAACGGTTGTGCCTCGTAAAGCCAGACGGAGCGAGCAAAATAGCGCCGCACACATAAAAGCAGGAACTTGCGAGTGTGGGAGGGACAAGGGTGCCAGAGAGAGATTATTTGGTCCATAATTTACCCATCATGCTTTGGGGCTGAGTCGGGTCAACGCCGAGATGTTTTTTTCCTACCCATTTTAGCGGTACAGTTAACCGGATGATGGAGCAGGATTATTATGAGTGAGAGAGAGCCATGGACCTTGCAGTTAGCCTCCCTGATTCATCATAGCTAATGCATCATGGGGACCTTTATGCTGTTTCACGAACACTAGGTGGTCACATCTGGACAGTGTTAGGGTCAGTGTCAATGTGATGAGAAATGAAAGAGTGAATTAGTTGTTCATTTTCGAGCTCTGCAGATCTTAAAGAACAAGATGCAGCCAGTAATACGGACTGCATGATGCTGTACGACGACAAACTGATCAGAAGGTCGTGAGCTCATGAAATCCCTGATCTACCGAGCTGCTACTGTTGGGCCCCTGAGCAAGGCCCTTAATTCTCAATCGCGATAAAAAATGTACAGTAAGTCACTCTTGATAAAGGGCGTCTGCCAAAGGTAACATGACGTCTTACCGATTACACGGATGTCCGGTCGTACGTACTAGTCGAACCTTTGAGGTTAATTCAAGAAAAGATTGACTGTTGAACATGATGAACAACAAGGCTGTTTCTTTTCTTAGGGCTTTGTTCATTCAGAGTTTGAGGCACACAGATTCAGCATTTACGCATGTCTTTCAGCTCGGGTTTTCCTGTTTATTTTCTGCGCCTACTGTGTAATTTGTGTAGGTCGAGATTGCCCACAGCACAAAGCCACGAAATGAGACTCAGACCACACAGTTTCTCTACCAGAGGCTAAAATTGATTGATTCTAGCTGACTTAAAAATTTAAACAACAAAACACTGAAAACATTTTTATTTAAGAATAAATGCAATCATATAATTATGCATTTTATAGTGTGTTAGAAAAAAATATTTTTTTTCTCTCTCTCTCTTTTTTAATAAAAATCTGATTAATATAATAAAATATAAATTATATATAAATATAATATAAGGGAATGGATTTTAATTATATTCTAAATTATAATATGACGTTTCTGAGCTGAATTGTACACATCGGTCGCAAGCCGGCTCAGCGAGTCAGCGGACAATTAAGAGAGAAACACAGTGAAAGAATCTCCTGAGATTTTCACTGTCTGTTGAATTCAGATATTGTATATAATGTTGTGAAAAACAAAAGAAATGAATTAAAAGGAAACAATTTATTAATTTATTTTTATTTTATTGTATTGTATTTATTATTATTATTATTATTATTATTATTATTATTATTATTGTATTCATTATTATTATTTTATTTATTATTATTTTTTTATTATTATTATTTAATTTTATTTATTTATTATTATTATTTTTATTTATTATTTTATTTTATTTGTCTAATTTTTTTGACTGGCATAAAAAGTAAATAAAAACAGAATGAAATGTTTTGAATAAAACAAAATGTCGTTAGAAAAAAAAGATCTAAGAATAAAGAGTCAAAAAGAATAAAATGAGAAAAAAATAATAGAAAAGTGAATAAATACTCACGATAAAAAAAAAATACACATTTCAAATCAAATGAATTTTTAAAGATAAACATGATCTGGAGTGTGATGGGGAAAAAAAAAAAGCTGTTACTATGGAAACCATAACATATTTAAAACGAGAGCTTTAATATGAATCTATTGTTCAGGAACTACTGCCTGAGCTGTACAGGAATAAAGCACACAATCAGATCCATAAGATTCGATCATAAACCTGGGGGAAAAAACGACCCCCACCCCTAAAAATCCCCGCAGCATCCGTTTATCGAAACCCGTGTTGTTTCTAGGACACAATGACAAATAGCTGAATTATTTTGATGGTTTAATTTGAGCCTGCTGCTGTTCGCTGTCAGTCACGTCAATGCTCCATTCAGCACTAAAGAGAAGCAGGTTCAGATGTTAGGTTTCTGCATCGCTCTTGATTCCAGGCACGACGAGGTTCACATGGATGTCTGGAACTAATCACGTCAAACGTTTCTGTAGCTATGACTAGAGTCTGGAATCGGAGGAACGGCTTTAAAATCCACTTCATCCTTTATTAGCGTTTTTCTACCGTGACGATGCACGAGTTGAGTTTTCGGCTGGGATTTTCCTGTTTATTCTTATTGTGGTCTAGTGTGTAATTTGTGTAGGCTGAATGTGTGTACAGAACACAAGCATGGAATCACTCGCTATCTCAGACCACACAGATACAGAACAGGAGTGTGGCATTAACTGTGGCGTTGAAGTGATTAAGAACTCTACGCTGCTGGTTTATATACATTTGATTGGCAATAAACGTAATTGTGTGTCATATTAAAAACATTTCA
The DNA here is from genome assembly GCF_022655615.1 of Tachysurus fulvidraco. Classification (NCBI taxonomy): domain Eukaryota; kingdom Metazoa; phylum Chordata; class Actinopteri; order Siluriformes; family Bagridae; genus Tachysurus; species Tachysurus fulvidraco. The sequence goes on from NC_062523.1 coordinate 30,254,859, forward strand.
CGATTGCTATGTGTGTGTGTGTGTGTGTGTGTGTGTGTGTGTGTGTGTGTGTGTGTGTGTGTGTGTGTTTTGGCACTTACTCTACTTTCTTCTTGGATATTATACAATAGAAGCCTTTATGTTATGTCACATCTACATTACAGCACAGTAAAATTCTTTCTTCATATATCCCAGCTTTGGAGGTTGGAGTCAGAGCACAGGGTCAGACATGATACAGCCCCACCGGAGCAGAGAAGGGTCAAGGGCCTTGCTCAAGGGCCCAACAGTGGCAGGGCCCCAATCCTCCGATCATCAATCCGGAGCCTAAACCTACTGAGCTACGTTACAGTAAGAGTACGTACGTAAGAGTACGTACCTATCGTACAGAAAGTACGATATCACATTTAATAAGAGAAGCGATGGGGAAAATTTGCGCTCCCTCACCCACCCCCCCACCGCCCCCACCTTACTTACCCCCCAGTTCATGAGAGTTTAGCGTGCCATGAGTTTACCAGGAAACAAAGTTTTAAATGAAGACAAATGTTAGTGAACTATTTCACTGTTTTGAATGGAGCCAGCTGTTGTTTACTGTCACTAATGTTAATGTTCCAGATGAAGTGAAAGACATGCAGTCTTGGGGATGTGATGTAGTCTGGTGTCAATCTGAGACAGTAACGTCCGTTATTGCGATTTTGGGACCGATCGTGCATTTAAAATGAAAGATATGATATGGGAAAGCACTTGATGTTTGAAGGGGAAAATTTGCTGTGTGAGCGCTTCAATCACAATGCTGGATCTCTTCCACTGGAAAAACAGCTGGTTCTCAGCTGGCGAACTCTCTGTTCTGTTAAACTTGAAATTAAACCTAAAATGAGATTTTTTTTTTTTTAATGTCTGATAATTAACTGTGAATCAAATATCAGGAAATACAGAGACTTTGCTAGCGATTACGAATGTTCCCAAAATAGTAGCTGAAAAGTTTAAAAGCAACCAAAAACAAACGATGCTTACCTTCGGTCGTCGTCGTCGTCGTCGTTTGTTACTCTTTAGTGACGTGACGTGACGTGACATATGGCTAAGTACGGTGTCCCATACTCAGAATTCGTTCTCTGCATTTAACCCATCCAAAGTATACACACACAGCAGTGAACACACACACACGGCATTCACTAAATTCCAGGGGTTTCCTTACCACGACGTAAAGTGGGCGTGTTTCCGGAGGTCTTGGAAAAACGCTCTTTTCTAAAAAAAAAAAAAAAAAAACAGCATACTACGAAGGACAAAACAGTCATACAGGTAGATTTATTTGAGAAAACAAATAAACGTCCAAAAACTACGGTTAGGGCTAGATTATCAAATAGGCCACGCCTACCCGATGACCCGATATCTGTTACACCGTTCTGAAATCCCTGGAAATAAGTGCCTGCCACACACACACACACAAACACACACACCCCCGGAGCAGTGGGCAGCCATTTTTATGCAATTGGGGGGGTTCGGTGCCTTGCTCAAGGGCACCTCAGTCGTGGTTGGCCCGAGACTCGAACCCACAACCTTAGTGTCAGGAGTCAAACTCGCTAACCATTAGGCCACGACTTCTAATGTACAGTATGCAAGTTACAATGCTGCAAGTTCAGGCTAAAAGCATTATTTAAGATAAGATTGCAATAAAATTTGTGTAAAATAAAGTAGAATTAAAATGAAATTACAGCATACAACGAAAGACTGGAGACTAGAAAAGTAAAAATAGATAAGAATACACAACGAAAGACAACGAAATATGCCGAACGTGTAACAAAGCAAAATACACAATAAAACACCGGCTATTTATTTCTGTACCGCAGACCTTATAGAACCCTGGAAGAAATCTAAAAAGGGTCTTAAAATATTCAGAAACGTCATTAATGCAAACCGTTCCACAGCCTCGGGGTGGCAGCAGGACGAGGGATAACCTTTGAACTTTAACATAAACTGGAACCAACAGAAAGCAGCTCCGGGGTTCGACTCTGAAGTATAAAATATATGTTTTGAAGTCACAACCCTGTGTGTTACAGTAGATCTGAAGCAAAACAAAAAGGTTCCTCGAGGGTTCTTCGGATGAGGTTTTTTTTTTCTTCTTCTTCTTGGAAGATTTTTCAGACAGAAACAGAGAAAGTTCCTCAGACCAGCATCGCATCGGTTCGACGTTTGTCGAGAAACAATATTTAATTTGCTAACTAATGAGAGAAAACGGATGACTTGCAGATGACGGATACTGGGAGGGGAAAAAAAAAAAGGTTTGGGTTAATTGGTACGCAGCTGCGCTATTCAAAATCAACAGCAACTACAGGCCCTAATTATTCACATTGTACATGCATGTAAAAAAAAAAAAGAAAAAAAAAATGTTCCCATATTCTCACTATTTGTCGGATCGAATGTAAAACTCTGCATTTTTTAACTCTTACCACTGTAACTATACAAACTTTGTACGAATGCGGTTTAAAATGTCAGAGAGAAGTGGAACATTTTCTCACATTTCGGTTCTTAATTCTCATTTAGAGATATGATAACGCTCAAACCGTGCCATCTGTCAGAGCTTCTGCTGGATATAAATAATTAATACTGTTAAACTCTATCCAAGAAACTGTAGTTTGTGACCTTATATTTTATTATGTAGTTGAAGATGCTTGATATTTTCTTTTCCCTCCGCTCTTGTGCTACTGGGAATAGACGCCAAACAGCTGAGTGTGTGTGTGTGTGTGTGTGTGTGTGTGTGTGTGTGTGAGAGAGAGACTGTCAGTGAAGGAGCTTTTGTACAAAAATAATTCAGCTTTCATTTGAAATCCTAAAGGCGCCAGAACTTTCTGTCGCTGTGTACGGATGCTAGGATTAGATACTGTACGATGTGGATGGTGTTATCCGGCTACAATAACACGGAGGTCGGCGTGTGTTATTGTAGCTGTATTATAAAATTGTAATGTGTGTGTTCTCTTAATGCTAACATACTTCAGTCGTCGCTATTCGATAACAACATCCTCCACGGTGGTTGAACGCATTTTGCCCGTCGATAAACGCAGCCAGAGGGGCACGGTGGCTTAGTGGTTAGCACGTTCGCCTCACACCTCCAGGGTCGGGGTTCGATTCCCGCCTCCGCCTTGTGTGTGTGGAGTTTGCATGTTCTCCCCATGCCTCAAGGGTTTCCTCCGAGTACTCCGGGTTTCCTCCCCCGGTCCAAAGACATGCATGGTAGGTCGATTGGCATCTCTGGGAAATTGTCCGTAGTGTGTGTGTGAGTGTGTGAGTGAATGAGAGTGTGTGTGTGCCCTGTGATGGGTTGGCACTCCGTCCAGGGTGTATCCTGCCTCGATGCCCGATGATAGGCACAGGCTCCCCGTGACCCGAGGTAGTTCGGATAAAGCGGTAGAGAATAAATGAATGAATGAATAAATGCAGCCATCTTACTTCAAATCGATTTTGCAGCCTGCCGCTGTTTCCGTCCTCAGACATATATTTCTACTTGTTATTTAAAGTCGACCCGAAGCTAGACTGGCTTTCGATGCCGAGAGAAATGCGCCGGCTAAAAGGAGTTTATTCAGGGAAAGAAAATGCACTTTCATGCATTGGTAATGGCGAAGTCTCTGCTGAGCAAATAAACAGCTATATTTGTGATCTCTTACAGCTAAGAATTGCACTCGTTTAATCACATCATGCACCGCTAGTGGGATGTTTGCACGGCGTGGCTGTGTTGCACTGCTACTGTACATCATAGCTCCATCTCC
>NC_062523.1:30263595-30266095 GCF_022655615.1 Tachysurus fulvidraco
CTGCTTTATGTCTATGTGTGTGTGTGTGTGTGTGTGTGTGTGTGTGTGTGTGTGTGTGTGTGTGTGTGTGTGTGTGTGGGCACCATACTGTTTGTTTAGTCTTTGCACTGCACAGTTATGTGCCCTCCCAAAGAGAAACCTCTGGTTTTCTTTGTCCAATATTGACCATTCAAATCAACCACAGATCTTCTCTCTCTTTGACTCTTTTTCTTCCCATATCTCACTCTTTATCTCACTCCCACTCTCTTCCCCACTGATAACATGACTAAGAGTGCTTTTCTTGGTCCAGAGCTGCTCCTTTGGGTTTCAGGGTCAAAATTCCTCAGCTAATATGTTCAGCCTTTTGCTAACAAAGCCGAACCCCCGATCGCATTTTCTATTTATCTTACAGGGAAGAGCGGAGCGAGCGGAATGCTTATTTGCAGAAAGGGATGAAAAAGAGCAAATCCGATCCACAGCTGGAACAAAGCAAGCAAGCATGTAGAGGTATCTGGATCGGCCTGGACCGAAGGAAGTCGCCCCTGTAGGCACTTCCTATCACGCGGGAGCCAGAGATGGCTAAGGAGTTGCCAGAATCCTTTGGCACAGGTTCAGGACAGCGGGCATGGATGCCGATATGCCACTGGGCCGTCATGCCGATTAAGAGTACTCAGTTTATTAGAGTCATTTTCACCACTTGAGGAGGCCGTGTGTGTGTGTTTGTGTGTGTGTGTGTTTGTGTGTGTTTGTGTATGTGTGTGTGTTTGTGTATGTGTGTTTGTGTGTGTGTGTGTGTGTTTGTGTATGTGTGTGTGTGTGTTTGTGTGTATGTGTGTGTGTGTTTGTGTGTGTTTGTGTATGTGTGTGTGTGTATGTGTGTGTGTGTTTGTGTATGTGTGTGTTTGTGTATGTGTGTATGTTTGTGTGTGTTTGTGTGTGTGTTTTTGTATGTGTGTGTGTTTGTGTATGTGTGTGTGTGTGTTTGTGTATGTGTGTGTGTTTGTGTGTGTGTGTGTGTGTGTTTGTGTATGTATATGTGTTTGTGTGTGTTTGTGTGTACTGTATGTGTGTGTGTGTGTGTGTGTGTGTGTGTGTGTGTGTGTGTGTGTGTGTGTGTGTGTGTGTGTGTGTGTAAAAAATGGTTCCATCCCAATCCCAGTACAACTCTGTAACTCTAACTGTCTAATGACTACTAATCTGCACTCGCACTGAAGATAATAATGCGCTGAATGTGTCCACACTTAGCACTGGCACTTTCTGCACATATGTCCTCTGTCCTGAGAAAATGACTCACTCTCAAACATAAATGCTCCAATCTGTACTTTTCCTTGTCGCTAGCACTTTAATAGCTGAATATCTGAGTACGATATTACAATTAAATCAGTTTCAGGTACATGATGCTACGGTGGACGGAGTGGACAATGAAAGTTAGCTTTTTATTAAAAATAATAAATTTTTGCTGTGAATTGATGTGAAATACTGACTGTAATGTCCATCTTTTTAATAAAGTGTAATGTTGGCGTATAAGAGAACTTGGTTAATAATATCTGGTAACACCAGAGTAGGTATTTGTTTATATTTGTCCTCTAAATCCTTATTTTTATGTAAATATAATACTTATTATAAGAGAACTGTCGATTATTCCTTCATTCATTCATCTTCTACCGCTTATCCGAACTTCTCGGGTCACGGGGAGCCTTTGCCTATCTCAGGCGTCATCGGGCATCGAGGCAGGATACACCCTGGACGGAGTGCCAACCCATCACAGGGCACACACACACTCTCATTCACTCACACACTCACACACTACAGACAATTTTCCAGAGATGCCAATCAACCTACCATGCATGTCTTTGGACCGGGGGAGGAAACCGGAGTACCCGGAGGAAACCCCCGAGGCATGGGGAGAACATGCAAACTCCACACACACGAGGCGGAGGTGGGAATCGAACCCCCCGACCCTGGAGGTGTGAGGTGAACGTGCTAACCGCTAAACAACCGTGCCTCCCCACTGTCAATTATATCATTTGAAATAGCGTTTCAGCAACAGTTAACGTAATTGTACCACAAACCGATCAGATCATTCATCCATCAGGATATTGTGAGTCGTGATCCTGACAACTCTTCATCCATCTGTGGTGGTGTCCAAGACAGTCATAAATTGGTCTTGTTGACCCCGCTGACCAGACAGAGTCTGTGAGCTAACATGTAAGGAAGTTTAAAAGATGCTGGGTTTACTTAGCCTTTGCCCTTCTGTGTTTGTAGCTCTCACGCAACAAGGAACAACTAGACAGGAAAACAAGTTCAATGAAAGATACCATGCTGCCGTTGGAGAAGATAAGGAAAGAATTTTGAGAGATTCGGATTATACCGTAAGCTCGTGTCGAGATCACGTCGGATACGCATTGTACAACAGTAAAAAAAAAAAAAAGGTGGTGGAGGTGGTGGTGGTGGTGGTGGTGGTGGTGGTGGGGGGGTGTCAGAGTTAATATTTCACCCCAAACACTGGCAACATGCTGCT
>NC_062523.1:30271095-30301095 GCF_022655615.1 Tachysurus fulvidraco
TTTTGCATGAACCGACTGAAATCCAAAACAAATATTCTCGGGTAACGTAATGACTATAAAACTCATGATAGGGGGAAAAATGTATAAAGTTGTTACCTTTAAATATACTTCAGGAATAAAAGCATAAAAGCAAAAAAAAATTCTAATAATAATTAATACCATATCATCGTGTCTAGAATCCTATTAGAGTTTCATTTCATTTGAAAGCTACTATATTAGGTCTCAAATAAATCTACTTCATTAACACTTTATTTTACAAATGTAAAGGAAGGTAAAAAATATGGTGGAAAAATATTGTGGGTTTATAATTCAAAAAAAGTTTCAGGCCCTAATTTGGCAAGTTTGGTTAAATTCATATATTTTTCCATGATCCTTTTATTAATTTATTTATTTATTTGTGATTTGTGGTTTTATTTAAAAAGACACATGGCACTTTTTATGGTTGAGAAAGAATCTTCCTAGAATGGGGGCTTTTATTTTGACCCTGGGGCACCTGGAACAGGAAGGCCTACTGGGGGTATAAAAGCAAAGCCAGGCAGTACCATGTGGCCTGTAAGTTAGGAATTAGCTGTGCTTTAAGGGCTGATTCCAGTTTGTTAGGTTTAATCTTGTCGTTTGGATTCATTGTCCATCCAGATCCAGGAGAAGATGGTGGATCAGTGTTTATGCTTGGACTTTCATCATGTGGATTATCTTTCTGGTTTTTTTGGACTGTAGTTCATCGTACAGCTCCGGGAGTACGGACTCGCACAGAAGGACGATACATGGACTGTTCGACCAAAGCTTCTCGGGTAATTGCTCATTTTTCTTATTCTGTTTTTTGTTTATTTACAATCGGTCTTGTGTTGTGGGTTTCCTGAGCATTGATTTACTGAAGCTGTGGACCAAGATTTGTTCCACTACTACACCGTTTTAAAAATAATCACGGTTTCCTTAAATCTGCTGATCAGACACCAGACAAATGAACCCTCAGTTAGAATCTGATTAGCTCTGGTAGCTTACAGTAGCTAGCTAGTGGAGTCGATGCTAGTCTAACCTAGGGTTAACAAATAAAAGTTAAACGTAATCGGTTCGATTCAATCCTATTTGTTTTTATTGCACACTTAGACATGGATAAAAAAAAAACATTTTTACTGGAATAACGAATTTGTTATATTATAAACTTCAATCTGTCAACTGCTGAAACAATGTATTTTAAGTGGGTTTATGAAATATGTACAGGTTGTAAAATTGATTTTAATACAGTCTCTTCTGTCAGAACCGTCGTTGTAACGGACGTCATCTCGTGTGCTACTGTAGCTTGACTGCTAGTTTGACACTTGTTAGCCATTTATATTTTTAGCTTACAAAATAGTGTTTCTAATAATGTTTGAATTCATAGACATTTGATCCTATAACAGCATCCAAAAAAAAGTATCTCGAAAACAATCTTTTGTAAACGACTCCGTTAAAACGATTCAAATGTGGCTCCCTTCATGGCCAAAATGGAGGGAAACTAACTGAGCATGTGCACAGTGAGTGTCCTGACTCTAGGTCGTTTCTGATCGGAGGAATTTGAGGTGTTCCAGCCGTCCCCTGTTACAACCGTCCCTTGTCTCCCCTATAAACAATCAGGATACAGTATAAATGATGGTGAATAAATTTGTCACGTTTTTCTCATTTTATACGACTCCCGAGTACTGAAACGTGTCGCCGGGGTAAGGCCGAGGTGCTCGTCGACGCTACAGCGAGGCGGTTTATCCTTTCGCATGAAAAGAGAACTTCAGATTAGAGCCCTGAGAACTGCAGATTAGAGCCCTGCTGAATTTCTGACCAGGACCGCCCGCGCCAGCAAGCTGCGTGTTCCACTCCCGCCTGCACCCGCGATGTTTGTGTCCACTCCCGCGGATTTTTTTCTTGAGAGCTTGTGAAAATTTTGATTGTATACAAATGATCAGACTAATTATTAGTTCAGGTTAATGTCCAGAATAACAGAATTAAACATTGCATTTAAATAAGATAAATTAATACTAATGCTAATACTAATCATCTTCTCAACGTCACATGTTGACTCCATTCTTATTATTAGGCTACACGCCAAATCCCACCGTGTCCCGCGGATCTCCCGCTAAATGTTCTGACCGCCCACTCCCGCCCGGGGCAAAGGTGAAACCGCCCGCTCCCGTGAGATTTGCGTTGGGTCCCGCGGGAGCCGAATCCCAATGCAGCCCTCTACTTCAGATTATTCTTCAGTTATTAATTCTCAGTAATATTTAAAGTATAAATGCACCGTGTTACATTTCCTCTGACCGTCGGGTTGGGACGTTCAGCAAGACCCGACGAGCGATGATCGGGTGTTAGTGTTTGTCTATCGATTTGTAATTTCGTGATCACAGAAATTAACACACGATCTCAAACGTCGCAATGCTCGAAGAAGATTGTGCACATTTTTTTTTTTTTAATCGCAGATTTAATTCATGAGTGCACCCGTCAGGGGAAATAATCGTCTTCGTCGGTAGGAGTTTAAAAGTAGAATTCCAAGAAGTTTTATATACACAAAAAAAGCACATGTAAAATCCAGCATGTTTGGTTGCAACAATCAAGAAATGGAACATGATCCAGCCAAACCCTTCTCTCGGGGAAACCATCTGCAGTCCCCATATCTCCATGGTGTGTACGTGTGGAGTCAAATGAAGTGGCCCTTGTCCGCCTCCTCCTGTTTATTAGGGCGCTCACAGGAGCGAGCGGAGGCGTCTTCCCATAAATCCCAGCACCAATAAATTGCTTTGTAAATAATTGAATAACGGAGATTGCTCTTTTGCAAGAGCAGAAGGAAGATGGGCAGAAAGAGATTAGGAGAAGGCGAAGCCCGAGGCGGGTCGAGATGTCACGAGGAGAATCTCCGCTCTGATAAGGATAACGACGCTGTTATTAATTTGGAGCTGGGGAAAGATAGATGACTGAATATTCCCTAATCTACTTTAGCAGACTCCGGAGTGATGCAGACAGAAAGGTAGACGGAAAAAAGCGAAGAGAGGAAACAAAACTATGGGAGTTCACGAGGAATTTGTGGCGCTTCTGATATGCTGGGTGAAAGATAAGCCCTTTTTTTTTCTTTTTTTTTTTCCTTTCTTTGATTTTTATCATTACCTCAATTTGATTTACTTTTCTTTTTAGTTTTCACTTTGATCTCTTCTTTTTCCGAACTACTTTTCGCACCGCATGGACCTTAGCGGCCGTCCCGTTATCTCTTTCTATATTCCTAACTATATATTTTGCTCTCATTGGCTGTTCCAGTGAAGCTGGATTCACAAGCGGTTCAAGGCCACACCCACATTTCTGTCCATGTGTCTTTGCCCACTCGGCTGCTTTTTATTTATTTATTTATTTTGCTTGTTTTACAGTGATGTAGTAAAAATAATAAAAACTTCCAAGCCTGCATCTGGATATTCCATTAAAATTGTTGTATCCAATGCAATATTGACAGATTCATAAAACTTTTACTCTCTAATCTAAAGTTAAATATCGAGCCAAGTTTAAGTGCATTTTTAAAGCGAAGGCATAACAATAAACGTCGGCGACCGTAGGGGCGGCTGCGGTGACGTCGGCGACCGTAGGGGCGGCTGCGCCGACGTCGGCGACCGCAGGGGCGGCTGCGCCGACGTCGGCGACCGCAGGGGCGGCTGCGCCGACGTCGGCGACCGCAGGGGCGGCTGCGCCGACGTCGGCGACCGTAGGGGCGGCTGCGGTGACGTCGGCGACCGTAGGGGCGGCTGCGCCGACGTCGGACATGAGCAACGTGAGTTAAATAATGAATAATACAGTAACACTAATCCCACAAGCCAGGTTGGCACTAATCGTTTGCCCCCTTAACCCGACATTTGATGATCTGATTCCAGCTTTTCTAGATATAATGACAGCATGACGACGTTCCTGTGCACAAAGCACAGAGCTAGATGAAGAAATGCTGTGTGAAGGTTGGAAATAAAGATCTACTGTAGAGCATCGTACACAGAGTTCTGACTAAACCCCACCGAACACCTTTGGGATGAACCGGAACACCGACTGAACCCCAAGACCTCCTCACTCTTACACCATCAGGCTCTGATCTCACCGATGATCCTGTAGCTGATTGAACACAAATCCACACAGATGCTTCAACATCTAGTACGAAACCTTCTCAGAGAGGAGAGTGGAGATTAGAACAGTGAAGGACCAAATGGGTGATGGTCAGGTGTCCACAAACGTGCACTTAAAGCTGGCGCAACCATGTAGATTGTTATTGCATCTTATTTACTTCTTTTCTTCATGAGTTTACCTTCTGCATCCTCCTCCGTAACTTCTTCCGCTTCTTTATATTTTTTGTTCGTATTGCGAGGAAACGATGAAAAGAATAGTGCTGGATTTAAACGTGAGCGACGGAGAGGAAGTCTGCCGGAGCGCCCGGTGGATCGAGTGTCACCTAATGCCATGTCAACCCGCAGGTCAACGGGGAGAGGGAGAGAACGAGAGAAAGTAGGACGGATAGAGGGAGCATGCGAGATGTAGAAAAGTGGAGAGCGGATGTGCGAGGAGAAAAAAATAATGTGAAGGGAGGCAGAGAAAAGTTGAAAGAAAGATGATGAAGGGCTGTATGTATATAAATAAAATACAAAGATGAGAGGAAGTGAGGGATATACTGTAGAACATAAGCATGAGACAGCGAGGCAGGGAAATGCGAGAGAGAGAGAGAGGCATGGAGTAGGCAGGCATAGAGACAGATTTATGGAGAAGAAAGAGAAGGACGAGATAGGAATATAGAACAAAGCAAGAGGAGGAATAAACCGAGTGAGACAAGGACGGATCGAGAAGAAATACAAGGAAGAAGAGGGGGTGTGGCTACAGGAATAAACTTTACAGATAGAGATAGATGAAGACTTCGTAGGAAAAACAAACACACGATGTCTTAGTGACGTGTTTGAGCTCAGACGAGTCTGCTTCGATTCTGAATGTCCAAACGTCCACGCAGGTCTCGGTCTCGGTGTCACTGGGTCTCGGTCTGATGTCCGCCTGAGCGATAACGTGTCATTCACGTCGTTTTTATACACCTCAATCCATCCGTTGTGTACATGGGGGCGGGGTCATCCTGGACATGACACGCCCATCAGGATAGAAAGTTTTTATTATATATTATAATGTGAGAAGGGGAGAGAGAGAGAGAGAGAGAGAGAGAGAGAATGGTTGAATGAAGCAGAAGAAAAACATTTGCTGTCTTTTGAGACCTTTTTTTCCCGTTATTCTGTGTCGGTGCAGTAAATAAGTCCGCTGACCCCGTGTGACCTTTGACCTCCTTGATAGATAACTGAGACGAGCACTATGCTTGAGGCGCTGTCATGCTACGCCACACACGAGAACACACTCTGAGGTTTATGTACTGTGTGTGTGTGTGTGTGTGTGTGTGTGTGTGAGCACCGAGATGGTTTATAAACGGCTATAGTTCTACATTATAACCTCAAAATCCCACAGACTTTTTTTTAAGTGAAACTATTCTTTTAAAGATGGAAAGAAAAACGGATCAAGAATCAAACAACAAAGTGAAGAAACTTAAAGAAAACGTGATTGTTAATGCACTTGGGTCTGGGACTGACCCTCTGTAGCCCACATGGAAACTTTATGAGCTGTGAATTAAAGGTGGGGTCTCCGATGTCGACATATAAAATCACCAAAACAAACACGCCCCTAACCCAAACGGGTCCCACCCCTGTATCGATAGCTCCGCCCACACATACGTACGTAACCCGGGCGACTAACAGAAAGAAACGTGTCTTTATCATAGCTGAAGGGAAGAACAATATCATTGTAGATAAACAAACAAGCAAAAATGCCACACAAGCATAATGATGTAAAGGACAAAGGCATATATTAGTTCTGTGTAACAAAGCAAAACCAACGTTACTCACCTATCGAGAAGGAAAAAAGCGCCTCGGCATCTTAAGTAAAGTCGGCCACATATTCACAGGTGGGAGTTTCCCGAGTCGATAACTCCTGAGCTAAACGCTGTTACTACACAAAACGCGGTTGTAGCTGCCTCTCTACATTACTACGATAGAAAAGAGGTGTTATTTGTGTAGTAACAGCGTTTAGCTCAGGAGTTATTGACTCGGGAAACTCCAACCTGTGAATATGTGGCCAACTTCCTGCTCCTTCAGTTCTCTCCAGCGCTGGAAAGCTGATCCTATATTAACACGTCCTACTTCTTGTCCTTATCGTAAGTCTTTCTTCTCTTTCTTTCTTTGTTTTTATCCTCCATGTCGACGTTAAAACCGCTTTCTGCTAACGTCACACATGCGCACCGAACACTCTCTGCCCATATCGACAAGACACGCCCCTTTCTGCTACACGTCTGTTTTGTTTTTGGTTTGGTTTTTGTTTACTATTTGGCTCGACTCAGTTTTCTGAAGCGTTTCTCAAAAATCGGAGACCGTGCCTTTAATACAGTACACACACACATTCTCTAGAGGAAATAAATGATGACATCCTGTAACACTCCAGTTCATTTTTATTTTATCCCATAGTGTTTGGGTGTTAATGGTTGTTTATTAGATCACAACCGTAGATAGTGTTTGTAGGAGGTTGCTGAAAGTGTGTGTGTGTGTGTGTGTGTGTGTGTGTGTGTGTGTGTGTCCTGGTGTTCGAAGGCCTGCTAAGAATAGCTAATTTCCTTTGGGAAATTTTGGGTTGCTGTTATTAAAGCACAAAGGAAGGAAGAGAAGCAAACAGACCTCAGACAAGCCTGAGAGAATGTAAGCCCTCCGGATACAGAGCGAGGGGTGAACAGCTGAGGTGATGTAATCATCATCATGATCGTTTCTTAAAATGACACGACGGAAGTCTGTATCGCTTCTTTTTTCTGCTTCTTCTTCCTCCCCAAAGGCCTTTAGAGTTTAGAGACCTCTAATCTTTGCTGCTACTGTCCTTTTAATCTTCTGTCATTTTCTCTAACAGTGCAACCCACCCCTCTATCTCTCTTATATGATCGAATAGCTAGAGAGTGGATATGAGAGGAGTATGATGATATGAAGAGCAGGATAGCTATGGATATAGAGGAGTGTGATAACTATATATACCTATCTATATCATCTGTGTAGATAATATATATATACTCTATACTAGTATCTATATATTCTCTATACTAGATAGAGATGATATGATCTGTAAAATATATTCTAGTGTGTGTAATATGTATCTATATATAGAGAGAGGGAGACGAGCGAAAGTAGAGAAGAGAGAGAATGAGAGCAGAGAGGAGAGATAGTACGATGAGCGGATATAAGAGTCATAGAGAGAGGAGGGTAGAGAGGAGAGATGAGAGAGAGAGAGGAGAGGTGAAAAGAGAGAGAGAGATAGTACTCTAGAGAGATAGAGAGAGATGGAAAAATAGAGAGGAGTAGATCTAGAGAGAGCGTAAAATAAAAGAGAGATGAGGCTAGAGAGAGAGAGAGAGCGGAGAGAGGAGAGAGAGAGGGAAAGAGGAGAGAGAGAGAGCGGAGGAGGAGAGAGGGAGAGAGGGAAGAGAGAGAGGAGAGGAGAGGAGAGAGAGGGAGAGGAGAGGGATAGAGAGACGAGAGTAAGATCTCTCTCTCTCTCTGTCTCTCTCTGTCCTCTCTCTCTCTCTCTCTCTCTGTCTGCCCCCCCTCTCTGCCCCCCTCCCCCTCTCTCCCCAGTACATTGAGTGTTTCTGATGTTTCTCACTCTAGCACCTGGTGTAAATGTCACACTTTAACATACATAATAATAATTACAGCTTTATTGTCATACAAACAACAAAAATGGCCTTTGGCTCTTTTGCCTGACGTGTTTCACTGCCTGTAAGTTTTACATCAGCACTCAGTGTTAGTGTACAGTATTATGTAACAGACAGAAATCGAATGCAAACAAACTTGTGTACACATTACTGTTTGTTATTTATACTGAAGCGCTCCGGTTCTGATTAGTCAGACCGTAAGCACAGATCTGACACGACGCCTGGATGCAAAGCAATTCACAGCTGGTTTTTTTTTCTCTCTGCTTTTAAAACATTATGGTTTCTATAGTAACAGCACACCCCATAGGGACTTATGGTTTATCGGTAATAAAAATAACCGATTTTTTAAAGATAATTAAAAATAATAAGAACAATAATTAATTATATATATTTGTCATTTATTTTAGTATTTTATTATTAAAAAAAGGTACACTACATTTATCAAGGTTATTTCATGATAACTAAACTTAAAATAAAATAAGAACTTGCTAAAGCTGAAGAAAAGCACCCACAGTAATTGTTGCTGTTATCAAATGCAACCTCAATGATAATATTACTACTGATATTAATTTTATTATTATTATTATTATTATTATTATTATTATTATTATTATTATTATTATTATTACTGAATATCAGCACTTAGATTTTTTCCCCTTTTTTTCCTCCCTTGTACCTCCAGATTTCTCCTCCTTTACCTGAAGGTGTTTCAGTGCTTTTCCACCACTTCTATGTTCTTTGGCAATATGAATAATAATGATTTTATTTTCATGATCTTATTTAAAGTAATTGTAAATTAATTTCTGCTCACTTTGCTAGGCGACTCCTGGACTCGTGGGTATGTCCTGCTAGCAAGGTTCAGTGGTATTTCCTACATAGACGTTTGGCTTGAATTGAATAGAATGAATCATAAAGACTGACTCGAAGAACCAAGCCATATTTAATCCGAACAGCAGGAACACGTTAAAACATGCGTGCAATCCTTCCTGTTAAATCGATAATAAAGGACCTGTCATGAGTTACTGGGCTCTAATGCCGTTGTGGTCTTTTCCTTCCAGGCGTAAGCAAGGTGTGGTCTGGTGTTTGGTGTAATTAATAAACTCAGCCAGCGCAGGACCTTACAGAAGAGGAGGAGAGAAATGCGGCTGAATATGGATCTGTATCATGGTGACGCTTCTTATATAGTAAAACAGATCAGAGAACTGACAGAGCCTCATGGTTTAGGGGTGTGTGTGTGTGTGTGTGTGTGTTTGCTCAGCACAAGGTACTGTTAAGTAGGTAAACCTGGATACGGATGTCGAGGTCTCCTTGATGGATCAAACCTGTACTGGGCCGAACATATTTGATTAGCGAAATGGAATTCTTGCAGCTAACGCTAACGAGACTGAGAATGAGAGAAGATAATGAGATCGGATCAGCAGACGGATCAAACACACACACACACACACGTACACATGTGCAAAGGGATGCACATGCAAGGCTCAACGCTCTGGACGAGGAGAATCGATTGGCTGTGGCTGCTGCTCTTGTTAAGCTGTCTGATGAGGAGGAAATACTTCATAATTGAGTGCAATGGATGGTTTATTAAAGGTCAAGTGGCAAGGAGAGCAGAACATTAGCTGCATATGTACCTTTGATCAGAGATAACCTTGTTTTTTTTTTTCTTTCAATAGATGGAGAAACGGACAGGAAAAAGGATAGAAGAACGTCTCGGAGAACGGAGGATAACGGGATCGGACGAGGGGAACAGGAAGAGACGATGAAGCACGTGAACAAAGGTGAGAACTTTTCACACGCCGGAAGTAAACCAGGACACGAGTCCGTCTCCGTGTCACGCCGCCGTTACAGTGAAGAAGAAATATAATACTGAGTATGATCAGTGATTTTTCGGTATAGAAAGATCAACTACGTCAACGGCAACGCGTCCGTCGCGGGATTTAAAAATGGCCGACGTTATAGCCAGAATTTGTGGAATGTGAACTAATCGCAGCTCAACCAACGTTCTGCCGGATAAAGTATTACGTAACGGTCCACGTTCGTCTACGGATCGCTACTTTACTTATTCCTCGATCTTGTCAAAGCTAAATGCTAACTGACTCCAAACCCTCGGCTCTGCAGGCATCCCGTGTTTCTCTGATACTAAGAGGTTTGACTCCCAGTGGCTAGAATAGACGCTAATCGATAGCCGCTCGGTAAATATAAACAAAGAATTTGCCTTAGGCAGGATGCAACCGCATGATCCGCCATGAGGAACATCAGGGGAGAGATTGATTTCTAACTGTGTGGGTGACTTAAGGTGTGTGTTTGTGTGTGTGTCTGTCTGTGTGTAATGGCCTTGCATGTATTAGTCTTTCTCAGAAGTAGTGTTATTGACATCTTCAAAGATGGACCTTCTGCACAATGGTTGCGATTTCTGATTTGTAAAGCTGCAATAAGAACATCACGCGTGTCAAAGCTCAGAAGCTACATGCATTGTCTCTTTCTCTCTCTCTCTCTTTTTTTCTTCTTTTCAACGGTGTATTGATTTTTTTCTTTCCCCTCAGCCTCTAATCAGTTCTGGTCTTTGATATCCTCCTTTTCTGACATCACAAGGTGTCGTCGTTGCCTGAAGGATCTCATGTGCGAAGAAGCGAAGCACCTGACTACTTTGTACACCCGAGGGTTGACCTCATGGCTGCTCTTTAATAATAAGCCTACCGTGTAAGACGGAAAAGGACGTTGTGAAACTCTACATGTTCTGAGGAAGAGCGAGGGAGTAACTTAAGGGACTCCTTCAGTGGCGCCGAGGGGTTTGGAATCGATAACGTACTCTTGTTTAAACTAGATTGAGGCAGATGGTGGCAAATTCCCATCACGGGAGGGGTGTGTGTGTTAAAACGGAAGATTTTATGGCTGCCTTCCTGAACTGTGGTGTTCTGTGTTTTTTTTTTTTTTTTTTTTAAGGGTGTATCCAGGACGGCTTTGTGCGGTATTGAACTAGACATGATAGCATTTTTATGCTAAAGGTAAATATACATGGTGAGATGGTCGATGTTAACAGGGAAGTAATTACTGTACCAGCAGTGACCCATGAATCAGGAAATTAACATCACTTGTTGATTCGGATACGTAAAAAGCTCGATTGACTGAAAAACATGACACGGACAAACGTTGCTTTTAATGTCAGACAACCGATTTGGGTCTTTGGACAATTGGGATTTCCGTGACTTTGGAATGTGCAAATGGTTTGCTCATCTTACACCGAGGACAGATGGTATGGTCGACCCTAGAAAAAGTGACTTCTGTGTAAAGCGCTGCTTTATTTGCACGACTCGGTGCATGGGATTGCATTGAAAGATAAGAAGGTTAAGGTTGTATTATATTTTTGGTATTTTTGACAGAGATATCTTTGGCCAAAAGTTAGTCGACAACTTGCTATAAGACTCATTTCATTCATTCACTCATTCATTTTCTACCGCTTATCCGATCTCAGGCGTCATCGGGCATCGAGGCAGGATACACCCTGGACGGAGTGCCAACCCATCACAGGGCACACACACACTCATTCACTCACACACACTCACACACTACGTACAATTTTCCAGAGATGCCAATCAACCTACCATGCATGTCTTTGGACCGGGGAAGGAAACCGGAGTACCCGGAGGAAACCCCCGAGGCACGGGGAGAACATGCAAACTCCACACACACGAGGCGGAGGAGGGAATCGAACCCCCAACCCTGGAGGTCTGAGGCAAACGTACTAACCACTAAGCCATCGTGCCCCCCACTCATTTTATTTATTTTATTATTATTATTTTTTTAAATGCATTCAGACTCTGTTTTGCTCTTAACGATATCTCTCTCTCTCTCTCTCTCTCTCTCTCTCTCTTTTTTTTCCCTTTCTTTATACACAGCAGATGTTTTTGATGGTCACTTCTTAGTACAATGCCTCATATGACAAATCCATGGTTGCTGTTAAGTGCTTTAGAGCTACCCCTATACCCACTCTCCAGTTTCCAGCACAACATTTGCCACTACTCGGAAATTCACACTTAACATCTCACCCCCCCTGGTGCTGCCTCTGCCCTCGCACGCTCCTGGGACTAATCTCAGGGTTCACTCCCTCTCAGCCACCCTTTCACATTTCATTTATACCTCTCATTATCTTCATGTTAAGTTCCCCAGGCCTTGCTCTGTAAATGGAGACCTGGTGTCATGGTCACATTGGCTCTGGACCATTAAGCCACAAACCTGAAACTAGCTGTAATAGATCTGTCATCACTAGCTGATCTGGATAGGTCTGTGATGAGGGTTTTTATACAAACCTGAGCTATTCGCAGGACACGTGTGTATTACGGAAAATCTAAAACAAGCAATTAAGGTGGACAGGAGGTCCCACTAAGGGTTCTGTTTAGGGGCCGTTTGGAGTTTAATGGCCACCCGGAATGAGTGGTAACTTCCAGAATGCACATTTGTGAGTATGCTGTTTATTTTTTTTCTTGCATAACGTTTTAAAGTTGTGAGTTATAGTTTATATTACAGTGGAGATAGAAATAGCAGCTGAATGTAGTTCAGTGTACAGTAACTGGAGGGATATAATTGTGATTGTAATAAAACATTAAACCATTGACAGGTAATGGGAAGGTACATTGTTGGGCCCTTGAGCAAGGCCCTCAACCCTCCTTGCTCCAGGGGTGCTGTATCATAGCTGCCCCTGCACTCTGACCCCAACCTACTCAGTTGGGGTATGTGGGGTGGGGGGGGATTCCACTGTGCTATAATGTATATGTGGTGGTGATAAAGGCTTCTATGCCGTTCTTCTTCATATTTTTCTTTGTCATTCTTCTTCTTGCTTCTTCTTCTTCTTCATATTTTTCTTTGTGTCTTTCTTCTTCTTCGTGTCATTCTTCTTCTTCTTCTTCTTCTTCGTGTCCTTCTTCGTGTCCTTCTTCTTCTTCTCGTACCGGTGGGATTTATTAGGCAGCAAGTCAGTCAGTTCTCGAGGGTGATGTAATAGAAGCAGGGAAAATGGGCAAGAGCTAAGGATCTAAATGACACTGCAAAAGTCAAATTGGGGATAGACGACTTGCTCACAGACTCAGCAGGTCTTGTAAGGTGTTCACGGTATACAGTACTTGGTACCTACTAAAAGTGGTCCAAGAAATTTGGGCAGTTAAACTACAGCGCCCTCGTGGTAAAAGTACTCCCTGATGTCCGCGGCTTCTCTTAGCGGAATGGCCTCTTTGGCACTGTCAGAAGAAAATGTTCAGGATGGTTTGAGGAATGTGTTGACCTCCAAATTCCCCAGATCACATTCTGATCAAGCTTCTATGAGACGTGCTCTCCATGTAGTCAGTCCCCCCCACCTCCAAAATACTAGGACCTGCTCTTAAAGTCTTGGTTCAAGATACCACGGGACACCTACCGAGGTCTTGTGGAGTCCATGCCTCGAGGCATCAGATCTGTTTTGCTGTCAAAGCTACAGTAGGACCTACAGTACCCGACGTTAGACACTTGGTTCGATCGAATTTAAAATAGAATTTTAAAGAGGTATAAAAATTCCAACAGTTTCTTTACAACCCAGTTATGGATTCCGAAGCAAACTTGTCCATTCTTTTTGAACGAGAGTGGTGGAATGATCTCAACCACATCAACAGTTTGAAAAGAGGCTGGTTTTATGAATCTCAGAGAAAGCAGGTATCAGCATCGACTCTCCTGAGCTGGTAGCTGTCGTAGAATTGGCTGGTGTCTGGGAATTGGCAGGGGACCAATATAGTGGGGGTTAAAAATGGTACAATCCATTATATGAGCTCATTCCTCTTGGGAAACGTATTTGTTTGTGCTTATTTGGGTTTATATCGGTTGTCATGACTACCTTATGCCTCTGTCCTTAAGTGTTATCTTGTATGCCTATCGCTGTTTTAACCTGCCTGCAATATAACCAGACGATATCTGAAAGACATTTTACAACGATAACATCTTGCCTGGTTAAGCAGGTTTTGTGTTTTAGCTCCCCTTCTCCCCTTTATATTTAACTCGTTTGACCTTCGACCCTAGCATTGAAAGAGTGAAACCTGGTCTCTAAAGACATTCCAAATGCTTCTTGTAATCTAATCTCTCCCAGGGACTTTTAAAACCTTGTCTTCATCTTCACTGCTCGTAGGCTTTACCTACAGGTAGGTGGAGTTTTACGGACGCTAGCGTTAAAGGTTTAACACGTTTAGGCAGACGTTAGCTTCAGCGCATCATGGCACAAGGTCTACAGGTCTTTGGACTCCTACTGTAAATCTCCCAGAAGTTTTGATAAAGTCGAGATGTGGCGATCGTGAACGCTGAAGTACAGTAGGAGTTAATTTTAATTCGCATGGAAGCATTCAGTGATCCATTGGGATCACATTTTTTTGGTACTAGTGTTACTTTGGGTCTGTTGTCTACCACAGCCTGTAATCATCCTTACATCCTTACATCCTGTTACAGGAATTATGACGTTCGAGACGTATTCTTATCTTACAAATATCCCTTTTTGTTGCTATGCTAATCAAATATTGTCTCAGCAGTTATTTCTCATCTTCTGGGCGGTTGATTAAGGCAGGGCTCTCAAGTTTTGAAGACAGGCAAGCGTGACCTCTCCAACCCCCAGTGCACCCCCCCTTTAAATAAATAAATAACAATAATTGTGGAGTTATTGTGTTTATTAAGCATTGCTGACCGCAATTTACCCAAATACAAAGTATTTGTTTAATGTCCATTTATTTATTGGTGTGAGAGAGAGAGACTGAGAGAGAGACTGAGAGAGAGACTGAGAGAGAGACTGAGAGAGAGACTGAGAGAGAGACTGAGAGAGAGACTGAGAGAGACACTGAGAGAGACACTGAGAGAGACACTGAGACAGACACTGAGAGAGACACTGAGAGAGACACTGAGACAGACACTGAGACAGACACTGAGACAGACACTGAGACAGACACTGAGCGAGAGAGAGAGCGAGAGACACTGAGCGAGAGAGAGAGCGAGAGACACTGAGCGAGAGAGAGAGCGAGAGACACTGAGCGAGAGAGAGAGCGAGAGACACTGAGCGAGAGAGAGAGCGAGAGACACTGAGCGAGAGAGAGAGCGAGAGACACTGAGCGAGAGAGAGAGCGAGAGACACTGAGCGAGAGAGAGAGCGAGAGACACTGAGCGAGAGAGCGAGAGACACTGAGCGAGAGAGAGACACTGAGACACTGAGCGAGAGAGAGACACTGAGACACTGAGCGAGAGAGAGACACTGAGACACTGAGCGAGAGAGAGACACTGAGACACTGAGCGAGAGAGAGACACTGAGACACTGAGCGAGAGAGAGACACTGAGACACTGAGCGAGAGAGAGACACTGAGACACTGAGCGAGAGAGAGAGAGATTATGATTGGTGGTGTTTATTGTAAGTGTTTGTTGCCTTTATCACGTGTAATGTCGCTCCCATATAAAACAGTTCAGCACAAGCCCAGACATTTTCAGGGTCCTGATTGTTTCGTTTTGAGGATTTGTTCAAACCGACCATCGATAATACCCTCACTAATGAATGTTTTTTTTTCTTTCCATTGGTTGTTGTGATAAATTTTACCCAGATAGTGCTATTTTCTGATTGGCTATTGTGTAGCCTATTTTTTTTTTTTGATCGTCTGATAAGTGTCAGGCCCGACTAAGCGGTGCGGACCGATACGTTTGTGCGCTGCGGCTTATTAAATATGATAAATAGTCCAAAAGTTTGTGTTGTGTTCCGTACGAAGCGGAGGTTGCTGGCCTGCATTAGTGTGTCGACAGCGACGTTCCCTGAAATGGAGCTCCTCCGTCAGCTAATTACTCTGGTAAAGCAAATTACGGATACCCTTCCTCAACCCCCCCGGCATGAAAACCCGATTATTGTGCTGTCTGTTTACCCCCTCCTATTTACATATGCACAGATGGAAAACGTCAACATTAATTACTTAGCATGCTAGCTGGCACCCTCCCCCTCCCCCTCATTGTGTGTCTGTTGTTATCGGTGTTTATTTTGCCCTCTGCATAAAGGGTTTCAGAAATGAAGACGCGCTTGTCATTGATTAAAAGAAATGAGTTTTCTGTACAAGTATTATTGCTTTTACATGAGAGAGCATTTGTTCAAAATTTGTATTGTTCTCTCTCTCTCTCTCTCTCTCTTTCCCCCCACACACACTTTTCATTTATTTGCCCACACAAGTCTCCCAACTAAAGCTTGGATACTAATGATATCTATCAGGAAAGCCTAATGAGCTTTCAGGAGAGAGCTGTACTGAACGCTTCTGTTCATTAGACTTCATGATGGCCTCATCAGGCATTACCACAACAGCTCTTACAATTAGTTCCTTAACGTGCTTGACTCGACTAAAAGATTAAATTAATACTCGATCTTAATAGCCGTGTGGTCTGGGGAGCATTTCGTTGTGTTTTTGTGTCTTACAGCCGTATTGTTATAAAGATTAGAGTGATGATGCGAGTAGGAGGTGCTTAGGGAGCAAGCGACTAAAGAAGAAGCGGGGCCGACGTTCGGCCGGACGGCGGGCTGAAACGGGAAGCCACGCCCACTGAGTGTTACGGGGGATTTTGAATCTGTGTGTTAAACCGGAATTAAAAGACTTAGCTTAAAAAACTAATCTTATCACGACGAATTTGTATTCTGTCTATCTCGCTCTCTCTTACAGATGCAGATATGATGGGTCACATGCTAATTGTACTCGGCGTGTTCTTTGATTCACACTGCTGGCAAAGCTTCTGATGAGTCAGAACACATCGATTTACATTTCCGCCTGTTCTTCGTGACCGTGTCGATTAATATCAGCGACCCTCGGACCAAATAAGGAGGAATCTGTGGCCCTTTCTGTGCCGCCATGGTTAATGCTTTACTTGGAATGTCTCACACACACCTCATGATTTATTCAGCACATTCTGTGGCCCATCTGACTCACTAGCACAGATGGACCCACACACACACACACAGGCCTGCAGTAAAGATCACTTGGTCCTGATCATGCATTTATATCAAACCCGTTACACACATTGATTGTGACATTCAATTTGTTGCATCCAAGGGTGATGAGTTGTAAACCCGGACAAATAACCTGCCTCGATCTGCACATACGGTGTAAAGATTCATCAGTTCGAAACGCTGCACTGATCTCAATATGTGCCATGTCACTGCACCGATGAAGCTCGATACCACAAGCTCGTTTCTGTTGTATTGTTATACGCAGTTTAATGGAAACTTTATCCATTAAGCTCCTCACACACAAACACACACACACAGTCTCTAACGCTGCTGATTTACTTGTTCTTTTCTGTCTTGATGAAGAAATCATGGCTTTTGTGTTCATTGTCAAAGAAAAAAATGCATGTTGCTGATAATCCCAGTCTGTGTCTGTGAGGCCTTAAAGCTGGTCTATGTGTCTGTCAGGTGAGGTGTGTGTGCACTCGCGCGTGTGTGTGTCCATTGATTCTAATGAAGGAGGCATGGCTTGTGTGTCCAAATGCTAGACGTATGTCCTGTATGCGTATCAGTCTATCTAGCTCTCTGTGTGTGTGTGTGTGTGTGTGTGTGTCTAAGTCTACATATAAGTGTAGGTCAAAATGTCTGTCTATTTTATGGTGGGTCTAAGTGCATTTCCATATTTTATGGAGTGTACGTGTGTCCATATTTTATAGTCTGTGTACGTGTGTGTCTATATCGTACTGAATAAGTACCATGTGTGCATCTTTTATGGTGTCTATCTATATTTTACTGCGTGTAAGAGTGTGTATATCTTTGTGTGTTACACTATACTCCCCTCGCTTCCCATTTCTCAAACCACACACACACACACACACATGTCTGCTTGTTGCATTTTCTCCTTCATTATCTCTGGTTTGTGCGCTTGCTCCTACAGCTAATTAAAGCCTGTGTTGTTTTCCTGGTGTTGTCATAGCAACAGCACCAGGCCTTTACCGCAGGACAGCTGAGGGCAAAGACATGGAACCTTCATCTCCTCTGTGCTCTGGTATTATGTACCATGTGAACTGACCTCGGTTTCTCGGACCGTTCGGCGGTTTTCTGAATCTTCTATTGATCCATCAACATTAATATCGTAAATGATGCGAAATTAATCTAGTTAGCATAAAATTCTCATATAAATTTACATCGTACAACTGCAGCAATGTAGTAGGAAAAAAAAATAAATAAAAAAACTTGGCACGATACAAAAAAGTAGCATATTTCCCATAATATAGAAAATGCAGCAGCTGTCGCATGTCAGTAACCAGCTACAGTAAGTGACGTTACGTATGTCATAATGCAATTCTTGCATTATGACTCATTACACAATGTGTGGATCTCCTGCTCCGTTTCATCCGCACACACGTACTTTCTATTTTACATGGCAGCTTTCGTATTTATTTGCCGAGAACGACCCATAAAATCAAAGCCACATTAGCTGAAAGTCGACTACATCATAACCGCCAGGGGCAGTAACACCTGGTTCTACTCCTGCGAGTGTGCACGAGCATGCCGAGACTTTTAATGAAGTCCGACGACGTGACTGTGACCCGATATTCACTATAAATACAGCTTTTTTGGTCTTCCTAGATGGTGGAAGACCTGTTGGGTTACGATGCTGTCGTGTTGCAAACTTGGATACGTTATACTTTGTGTAAGATAGCTAGTGATGTTGCTTCGCAGGTCAGTCCGGGTCGTGAAACAGGAGCGTGTCTGTCCGTACATCACCGACTGTGAATCCACCGAGCTGTGTTTTGTTTTTCTCTTTCCATCATACCTACAGTCCCGGAGCTATTTGCAGAGATGGGGGACTCGAGTCATGAGACTTGACTCGAGTCAGACTTGTCACAAATTTCAGACTTGCTTGACAAATATTAAAAAAAAAAAAAGACTCTACTTGACTTTGACTTGACATTCATGACTTGAGACTTACTGGTGACTTGCACATGTGTGACTTACTCACACCTTTGGCTATTTCTGCTAACAGGGCCTGAGTATGCATGTACCTCCATTGCCCCTACACTGCCAACCACATGTAATGATGCCTTCTTTATTAGAGCTTATGACGTTACAGCACGTCTGACTCACACGGGCAATTCTCTGTTGATGTTCCAGCTACCGATGTAGCAGCTTCTCCAACAGTAGAGGTCAGTTTATTTACCATAGGGTAGACTGTAGTCTTACCTCTGACAGCAAAGCGTTGGCCGGACATAAAACAACCCATGCTGTAATAGCAACATGCGAAGTTTGCCCTGTGAACCTGGTCTGATTTTTGGGCCTGTTGCCAAAGAGGCACTAGAGAGGAGGCTTCAGGCTTCATAAATCACAAGAACACAACGGTGCAGAAGTTTAGCCATGGAATACTCTGACGGCCTTTGAATGGCCTCATCAGTGCCAAAAAAGAAAATACAGAACAATTCACACGGGCCCTAACAAACGTGAGCACCACTCGTACACCCTGTACTGTAGGGCCCCATTCAACACCTTGCAAGAATCCTCCTGGGAGAACCACCGAAGGGCAGGAGCTGCTGGTGGGTTTCTTCATCCCCGAAAAAATTACTCATCGGGAAGTGGATACATCAGATCAGTGTGTCTAGCCTGTTGACCATGTTACCGGTTTTACCGTGGATTTCAGGTCCTGAGAAAGTTGTACAGAAATCTCCATCCAATTCTAAATCTGCGAGAACGGAATTTCTCGTCATCTTTTACATACTAAAGTCATAGTATGTTGTTAATTCCATGTAGCCATGAGCCACAGTTCATGTCAGTGGACTTACAAGACGCATACTTCCGTGTACCCGTCAACCCTAGAATACTATCGCATATCGAGGTTCACCTCAGTTTTGCAAACGGACCACTTTAAAGTTTAAAGCCAGCAAACTTTCAGGTGTTTCCTTTTGATTGATGCTCGACTTGATGCTGGGATTGTTGACTGCTGCAGCTGTGGTTCTCTTGGACCTTCTTGAACTACTGTCAAAAACAGATAATGAGCCTGTGGCGGAACCTCGGGCCCGGTCAACGGAAAAACGCTCTCATTCCAGCAGAAAAGGGACAGACCTTGACTTGCTGGACACGCTCTCAAACGAGGAACTGCTCCTAGGCATGCTCAGAGTGTCGCTCACCATGGATGTCTCTCTTAATTGATGGAGAGCAGTGTGGAGTCACAGAGGCTGAGAGTAAATATCAGTGTGGGTCGCCTGGCAAGCGCAGTTCATACCTGTTCTGTGTTCTACCTTTCCTGAGATGACTTCACGTCCTGATACACTTGAACAACATAGTGCCTCACAACGGCGGCATATTGAGTCCAACTGAAGAGTGATGAATCCTAAATCAGCCAGGCACATGTGGGACATCTTGCTACTGTAGCATAGTTCTCTGTGTAATTCTTCTGTTATTTGGAAGTAAAATTATATTTCTGTCAAGCAGTTCCTGAAGGTCTCTGAAGCTGCACAGGATATCCAGGTGTTCGTGATGACCTTAGGTGGTTGTCTGGTGGTCAGTAAGCTATTACACTTAAATCTACTGTATAACTAACATTTTCAGGACTAACCTCATACACACCACCTCACCGTCTGAACTGTTTTGTTGTCTAGAGTAGTGGTCCCCAACCCCCGGGCCGCGGACCGGTACCGTTCCCTGGACCAAATGGTACCGGTCCGCCCAAGGAACATTTAAATTATTTCCATTTTATTTACTGTGGTGTATTTCTCTCGGGTTTGTGCGACTTTCCATGGACGAGAGGTTAACCGGGAGCTGAGAGACGTCACCTAAAGCCGCACCGATACCGCGCATGCGAAAAATATCGTGATATCGGGCCGGGTTTAGGTGACGTCTGGAGCTGAGCGGCTGCGAGCGGCAGTGGTGATGTAGCTTTGGTGGAGAGAGAAGGTGTGTATCGCTCTTCTCTCTGTTCACCGGTACTTTGTCATGTTTAACAGTGCTTGGTGTACGTGTATATTGTGTTTGCTCAAATTTAACCCACAAATTAGCAAAAATGAGCACGAAACAGACGTCGTTAGAAAGTTAGAAACTCTGCCGGTGTTCTGGATTAAAGTCATGGTGGAATACCCTGAGATTGTCACCACAGCACTTACATCCCTATCGCCATTTCCGACATGCTATCTGTGTGAAGCGGGGATTTCTGCAGTGACGGCAACCGAAACAAAACAACGGAATAAACTGGACATAAGCGACACACTTCGGGTGTCATTGTCTCCTGTTACCCCAGATGGAACCGTCTCGTTGTAAAGAAACAAGCTCAGGGCTCTCATCGATTTAGCGTTGTAGTGAGTTATAAAGGCATGTTTAAATACGATTAAATTTAAATTATTCATTTTAATTTAATTGTATAGCCGCCACCCCCCGTTAAAATGATCAAACATTGACCGGTCTGCGGTGAAAAAAAGGTTGGGGATGACTGGTCTAGAGCAGTGGCTCTTAAATTGGTGGTCACGACCCCTTGGGGTGTCACGGTTTCAAAGCGTGGCGAGACGGTTTTAAAAACTATATTCCGATAACAATAAATGCTTTAATATTACGATAGTCAAATTATACGTTGCTAACAATCTAGTACTGTAATTGCAAACATTAATTAACATTATTTTTTTTTTATTTCTGTAGTTTAAAACCTCCAATAATGTCCCTGGTTGGTTTGACCCCAAAGGGTCCAAAGACTGAACATAAAGTAGATTTCATCACTAGAACCATATAATAAAAATTTAACATATAAACTTAAACCAGTCACACTGTGGAATATTACAAGGATTTTGGTGCTGATGGGGAGCTGCGGTATTACTATAGTATTTAGGTGATTTAAAAACGTATGAAGGAACCATTAAAGCGTTCAAATGTTCGTTTATAGCTTTATTAGCTGGACGACGCATACCGTGTGTGTTCAAGTAAACCGTGCAGGTTGTGTAGACCTGATGGTGGTCACTTGAACAGGCTGTGGGTGTACAGTGTGGATAGTTCTGTCAGGTTGGCATCTTCTACTCCGTGTGAGAGAAAATAACAGCCGATTTATTCCAACTTCTCTGTTTCTACCGATCAGGTGATATCAAGGAGGAAAAAAATGAATGTGTTGGTTATAAATACAAGCCGACCAAATATATCCATCACAAAAGGTTATAAATCGAAAGAATTACAATTTACTGCTAAAATAAATGCCATGAATGAATAGAACCATAAGGGTTTATTTGTATTTAGCTTCACTCTTCTGACTTGTTTCCTTGTTTCCAAAGTCCTGAGAAAAGTGTCTGTCTTTCTGAAGAAGATGGACGGTGTGTGACTGACCGGCAGATTAAGTCACTGCCACTCAGTCTTGACTAGACCTGTTTAGACTCTAACGCTAGGACTGTCGAGGCCTTCAAGCTTAAATTGTGTGTATCTGTTATTTAACATGTTTGTTGTTATTGAACATAATCGATCTGAATTTATTAGGGAATTTATTCATTATTCGCATTTTTATTTTTGTATTTTTTATTTAAACCTCTGAGTTTCTCAATAGTCGTGTGTGTGTGTGTGTGTGTGTGTGTGTGTGTGTGCACTACGTGAACAGGGTTTCACTGTCTTTAATATAGCCTCAGGCAAGTTTGATGGACAGACGGACAGTCAGTCTGAGACAGAACCCCTTTTCAGCCAATAAGAGCAGAGGAACCCTGCTGTGGCCACAGTGACAGTTGCCGTGAGTGATTGCATCCGGACCTCCCCGTGATGCTCTGGGGCCGAGTGAGACTAGTTTTTAAAAAAAAGAGAGAGGTTGAGTGTGGGCACTTTTGTTCAGCTCCCATTTTGTTTGCAGTTACGACTCCATCTGGTATTACTTTCGAAAATTGTCGTCTTTTTGATTGATTAATTTATTTTTAAAAAAAAATGGATAAATGCTATCTGGTTACAACAGGGAAATGTTTTCCCCACAATACGTCACCTTTTTTTTTTCTTAATTTTAATCAAAGATTCACTGATTTAAAGTTTCCACAGATGATTTAGAGCAAACGTCGCATCTACAAGCTCGCAAATTATTATTTTTTTTGTGCAATTAAACCAATTTTCATATTTAAAATGTAAACAAAATTTATACATCTGGTTCGTTTTTGGGAAACAATTTTCTTTTTATATTTAAATAATCTTAGTAATATTGTGAATGTTTGTTTTTTGCTAACTGTTCAACCAACCATAATGTCCAGAATGTCATCATTCATCATCATCATAATCATCATCATCATCCTCAACAGAGCAGCAGCTATTCAAGTCTTGATGTATGAGTGCGGGGGCATGATGGCTTAGTGGTTAGCACGTTCTCCTCACACCTTCGGGGTCGGGGATTCGATTCCCGCCTCCGCCTCTTGTGTGTGGAGTTTGCATGTTCTCCCCGTGCCTCGGGGGTTTCCTCCGGGTACTCCGGTTTCCTCCCCCGGTCCAAAGACATGCATGGTAGGTTGATTGGCATCTCTGGAAAATTGTCCTGTGTGTGTGTGTGTGTGTGTGTGTGTGTGTGTGAGTGAATGAGAGTGTGAGTGTGTGTGTGTGTATGTGTGAGTGAATGAGAGTGTGTGTGTGCCCTGTGATGGGTTGGCACTCCGTCCAGGGTGTATCCTGCCTCGATGCCCGATGACGCCTGAGATAGGCACAGGCTCCCCGTGACCCGAGAAGTTCGGATAAGCGGTAGGGAATGAATGAGTGCAGTTCATTTTGAGTGTGAAAGCAGTCCAATCCAGCTAAGCTAAGCAGCAGGAGTCGTCAGTTCAAGAGAACTTGAGGTGGTGCTGAGGTTTATTGCTTGATGCGTATTTTATTTATTTCGTTTTAATCAACACAGGTGCTAGAAAGCAGTCTTCTAATTCTCCAAATCATGATCTTTTTAATTACAGGAGTCTTGTACTGAGTCAAGAGGTGCTCACGGAAAATCTCTTCCAGTGCTGCAGTATATTTTAATAATCACACACACAAAACGTTCCTTTCATTTTTGAAGCAAAGAAATGTTTTTTTTTTATCTCCGCCAATACCTTTTGAAATGTTGTTTTGGTAGTCTGAAACTCGTTTGTACCACACACACACACACACACACACACACACACCATACAAATAGGGTTGATTTGAACCTAAACACAAACCAGGTCTGAAAATCCAATCTAGCAGAGGTGCTAACGCCAACAGATTAACTGTAACATTTACAATTTTTGACCCTTGTTTACAGAAATCTGCTCCGACGTCTGAAACCAAACTTTTCTGTGCGCTTTTTCTTTTATCACGAGAAAGCGGCAGTCAAAAAGCAAAGCTGAATCGAATGCACCAGAAGGAAAAAGCCAGGCGCAGCATAAAAGAAAGACACACATTTGCTCCTGTTAGCACTTCCTTCCATTTTGTGTTGACTTTTAATGGCTGAATTTTGACCTGAGATTTTTTTTAATCTTTTTTTTTTTGGACCAGCTGAAATCAAGAGAAAGTGGGGGGGCCGGTGCTGGCCGGCGAAGGTGCAGGAGGTTAGAAAGCGCTGGTTATTGTTGAGACTGGCAGCTTAGAGTCATCTAATACATGCTAGTGTGGGGTTATTTATTTATTTATTTATTTATTTATTTATTTATTTATGTATGTATGTATGTATGTATGTATGTATTGGGGGGGGGATAAGATTTTCTTGCTGATCTGCTTTTTCGCTTTCCAACAGAAACCACTGGGTCACCAGCACAAACTGCTAAGAAGTTACATGAATTGTAGGTAGTGGTGGAAGACACATAAAGTGTGGTATGACCTTCAATCTGCATCATGCTTGTTAGAATTTCTTCGTTTTTATCTGAAGTGAACAAAATTGAATGGATTTTTAACTGCAATCTATTTTTGATGTTTTTTGATGTCACACTTCCCAGGGTCGGGGGTTCGATTCCCGCCTCCGCCTTGTGTGTGTGTGGAGTTTGCATGTTCTCCCCGTGGCTCGGGGGTTTCCTCCGGGTACTCCGGTTTCCTCCCCCGGTCCAAAGACGTGCATGGTAGGTTGATTGGAATCTCTGGAAAATTGTCCGTAGTGTGTGTGTGTGTGAGTGAATGAGAGTGTGTGAGTGAATGAGAGTGTGTGAGTGAATGAGAGTGTGTGAGTGAATGAGAGTGTGTGAGTGAATGAGAGTGTGTGAGTGAATGAGAGTGTGTGAGTGAATGAGAGTGTGTGAGTGAATGAGAGTGTGTGTGTGCCCTGTGATGGGTTGGCACTCCGTCCAGGGTGTATCCTGCCTCGATGCCCGATGACGCCTGAGATAGGCACAGGCTCCCCGTGAC
Source organism: Tachysurus fulvidraco (assembly GCF_022655615.1). Taxonomy (NCBI): domain Eukaryota; kingdom Metazoa; phylum Chordata; class Actinopteri; order Siluriformes; family Bagridae; genus Tachysurus; species Tachysurus fulvidraco. The sequence goes on from NC_062523.1 coordinate 30,296,130, forward strand.
CCGAGAAGTTCGGATAAGCGGTAGAAGATGAATGAATGAACTTAACAGTAGCTAAAAGCAACAGCACTTTGGATGACGTTACGATCTCTACGATATACCGTACACCATACAGCCTACACAGCACTTGTGGGTGAAAGGCAGGCTTGCGCTACACCGCATGTTTACATCATATGGAATCTACGCGTCATTGTATGAATCAATGGATGCTTGCGGAGATCTCCAACGAGCCCATCTGCGCTCGCTAATGTTGTACACATTTCCCGTTTCAGCTCCGCAGTCTTCTGTCAATCCATTAATCACACACATCTGCTGCCTTCATCTACCGTCCTTCGAGAGATCTGTGTGTCTGGACCTAATTTTATCACAATACATCATTAGTTCTACTTCAAGGCAGTCTCTGGATTTCCAGAGTTACAGTAGCATCGACCGGATCGGCGCTATTTTGAAACCGAGAGCCCTCGTAGATAAACAAGACCGAACGAATGCGTGAGGTTCTTCTCTCGCATCTGTCTTCTTAGCTTGTCCAACGTCGATGTTTGGTTGCACGTAGCACTAAACGACTTCTTTAAGATAACGTAATCCGTCGTGATGAACGATTTGTGGCCCTTGCTCGAAATTCCGTTCGCAGATATGTTGATAAGTGACGAAAGCGCAGATCTCTCTCTCTCTTTGCTCATTTTGTCCTGTATTTGCTGTTTAAATCCCCCATTTTTCTCGCAATACCTCTCACTCCAAAGAAGTTTAATTTTACTTGAATTAAAACTGCGAGAAATTGGATGTGACGTCAGGGACGGCACCTTTTCGGTCTTTCTAGCAGACGCCATTGATGAGGGGATCAGTGAGAGAGCCTAGCATAAGGCTAATATCCACAAAGCCAGTATGAGGGGTAATGGCTATGTTGGCTTATTTCTTGCTAACATATTAGAAATTTCTTCAGAAGCTTGACGGACATTTTGCTAAACCGCATGCTAATATTAGAGGAGCTTCTATGTTAGCCAAATTTCATAAGCTCCTGCTTCTCCAAGTGCTAATCATATGATGCTAATATTTCTAAAGCTTCCACAGAAGCTAGTGGCTAGACAGGATATCTATATTATTATTATTATTATTATTATTATTATTCATTACTGTTTGTTAGTTTTAACACATCAAACTTTAATACAGAAACGCCTGTAAGGAATAGAAAAAAAAAATTTAATTAAATTCACCACACACATCCTAACTGATGCTTAACTTTTGTCCCGCTTCATCTTTTCTTTCTTTGCCTCAGGTTCTAGGTTTATTTTTTATTGTTCCTTATTTAAGGTAATTCCGTTTCCAACATCTCTTACTTTTTATGCAATTTTGTGAAGAAAGCAATACATCCAAAAACATGTCGAACATCAGTGGGACCTGATGTTAAATGGCATCAGTTGCATGTGTGTATCCTGTGATGAACACTGTAATTAACCCCATATGAGACTCGGTGGGACGCTCCTAAATGCCCCCCCTGCCCGACATGGTGTGTGTGTGTGTGTGTGTGTGGGTGACGGTGATTGATGATATTTTGAAAAAGTGAAAACGGAGGTTAGCTGTCTGAGATGCATACCAGAGAGGATGAAGGAGGCCATTGTGAAGCTTATTGCTCACTCCAGGGCTTTGACCCACCCTGCTGTCTCTCTGGGTCTAGATGGTTATGGATGGTTGGATGTCAAAGTATATTCAGACTTTCTTTACGATGTGTGTGTGTGTGTGTGTGTGTGTGAGTACTTTAATTATGTAATGTAGACTACTCTATACACTGTATGTAATGGAGTGTAAATATGAAAATGTCAGTATGTAGAATTTTATTATTTGCTGGTGTTTGTGTGTAGGTTGTCTAAGGGCCCTTTTACACCCGGTCACTCCGTGTGTTGTCTCTGATCCGATAGCTATCTGATTTGCTAAAACTGTTCCATTTACATCAGGCCACATAAACGCGTCTCGGCGAATCGGATATCGATCCTATCTTTCTACTCCCACCCAAAATGCTAATATATTTTACCTCATTTCCGGGGTAATTGAAATGGAACACACTTTGGTGTACGAGGTTGCTACAAAAAAACGGCATTTACTGTTTGCTGCGTTTTCGCTGGCGGCAGCAGCGCGTTTCAAGACCCGAAGAGACGCCTGGGTGAAAGATCGGAGCCAGCGCTGGTGGGAAAACATGTTTGTTTCTGGCGCGATGCATGACTCGCGAGTCACCTGCGGGTGACGTAGTTCCGTTTGGGAGGAGTATAGCGCTGACGTATGTGGCTTGAACAACCACATGCATTTACACCTGTCCAGTTTCATCTGAAACGCATCCCACACCACCTCCTGAAGGGGTTTGTACCATCGGATTTATATCCGTCTCCAAAACGTTTCGGAGGGCATTTAGACCTGGTCTTTTTACCATCGGGTAGATATCGGATCACAGAAAACACAGGAAGTGACCAGGTGTAAAAACCCCCTAAAATATCCATGGTTATACGATCATACCCACGGTTGGTGTATTTAGGTTTTGAGTCTTATGGCCTTTTGACTCATTTTGTCTCTGTGACGATGAAACCAATCAAAAAAGATTAATTCAACAATTCAAACCCAATAAGGAACGATTCAAGTCAAGTTATTCCAGTACAAAGTTTAGTCTTTTTTTTTTTTTTGCTAATATTTCAGCTTTATTTTATTCTTGTATATGCATGCATTTATTTCATGAAGTGGTAACAGTCTTAACTAAGAGGGGAGAAAACCCATGGGTAAAAACAGCAGCTCTGTCACCGGGGTCGATGTTTCTGTCTAAAGCTTATAGTCATCTTCAGCTACGTCGCTTAGGTCCGTAATCATTCACAGATAGATGTGTGCAATCTCTCTCTCGTTCTCTCTCACTCAGAACTACAGCTGGACAAAGAGACATAGTGGGCTCGAATACTTTTGTTCCACAAAAACCCAGGAAAAGATGAAGCCCTGACACCGCGTTCACAGACATGCCTGGATGCTTTTAACTTTATATCGTTTCCATGTAAGTACTGTAAAAGTTTTCAGCAGCCCTGGTTAAGCCTGTATGCTTGGCTCACTTTTATTGTAATACTAATTAAAGGGAAAATTTGGTATTGAAATATCAGTGTTGCTTCTGGAATCCACCCAAAATGCACGAGCGTGTCGCACTTATTAATTTAATTTTACAGATCACGCAATGATTTTTATTTAGCATCTTTCCTAATCCCCTGCAATTAATTTCTGGCTATAGTGTGTCTTGGATTGTGTGTGTGTGTGTGTGTGTGTGTGTGTGTGTGTATATACACAAAGGATATTCCTGTCTGTCTTTGGTGTGTGTGGGGTTGTGCGCTAAAAGCCTCTCCATACTCCCTATGGTAAAGGCCTGTATTGTCCGTCAAACGCCAGTCAGTGAAGGACATTACAGCAGAGCTGCTGACTGATGAGGAAGATCTCTCTCTCTTTCTCTCTCTCTCTCTCTCTCTCTCTCTCTCTGTCTCTCTCTCTCTCGCTCGCCCGCTAGCTGTCCCTTTGTCTCTCACTCCGTCCTGAAAGCCGTAACGTGAGGAGGTGAGAGTGGCACTCTAAGCTGATGCCTCGTGTGTGGGAACGCCATTGTGCCCCAAATTCAGACAGCGAACCAGAGGAGGTGAAAGAAGAACGAAAGACAGAAGAAAAATGGGAAGAAACAGAGCGAGGGAGCTAAGGTGACTCGACCGCCCTGGCATGCTCGATAAAGCAAGTCAGCTCGTCTTACTCGGACTGAATGGAACGGATGTGTGCGAGCGAGTGCGAGAAACCAGTAAACAGAGTCGAGACTAAGAGATGGACACAAAAGCTAAGAGCTAATGGAGAGGTCGAGTATTAAAGGACGGGTCAACCTGAGACACACTACCACTAGGCTCTACTGAATACGTCCTGTTTGTCCTGGTCCTATTGAACCGGATGTTAAAATCTGCTGTCAGAATCATTCTCACTAGTGTTTATTTTTTAATCGTCCTACAATCGACACCGTATGAACATAATTAATATGAACGGAACCGTTAATTTCATGGCCTGCTGATAGAAATTCATATAAATCTCACAAAGAGATTGTTGAGTCCCCATTTACAGTATATTTGGGTTACAGATCAAAATATGGATCGAGGGGTAGCGATAAATGGAGTAGTTGGAGAGGAAGAGAGAGATTAAGGAGAGCGAGCGGCCGGTGGAGAGATCCGGTCATTTCATCTCAACCATTTTGCATGAGTCACCATTAAGTTCTCTTTAAATCTCACTGTAGTATTAGTACATGACCTCTGTGACTCTGCTCCTTTACAGATAAAAGATCAATTTCAAATCTATTAGTATTTATTCATTTAGACTTTGCTTTTAAATGTTAACAGTTAATAAAGACTCTTCTATAGAACATTTGATGTAGTTGACTTCGTGTCAATTAATACATTAACAGACACGTACTAACGTTTACTTAGTGTTCTTTATTCATGCACGAATTCATCACTCATGGCATAGTTAAGTTTAACTCGTCATTAATGCCTGTTTAATTTAGTATTGATACGGGTATGGGACGGGTGGGTGTATGGGACGGGTATGGGATGGGTGTAGCTAAGGTACGGGTGCGTGTATGGGACGGGTATGGCACAGATGTAGGTATGGCACGGGTGCGGGTATGGCACAGGTGTAGGTAAGGTACGGGTATGGCACAGGTGTAGGTAAGGTACGGGTGTAGCGCAGATGTAGGTAAGGTCCGGGCGTGGCGTGGCGCAGGTGTAGGTAAGGTCCGGGCGTGGCGTGGCGTGGCGTGGCGCAGGTGTAGGTAAGGTCCGGGCGTGGCGTGGCGCAGGTGTAGGTAAGGTCCGGGCGTGGCGTGGCGTGGCGTGGCGCAGGTGTAGGTAAGGTCCGGGCGTGGCGTGGCGTGGCGCAGGTGTAGGTAAGGTCCGGGCGTGGCGTGGCGTGGCGTGGCGCAAGTGTA
>NC_062523.1:30303595-30306095 GCF_022655615.1 Tachysurus fulvidraco
TAAACATAATGCACATTTTATAATTCTTGTTCATGACCATCTCTCTTTGTCCCTCTTGTCCTTATCCCTTCTTCTTCCTTTCTTCTGTGGTATTAAAAGTGTCTGAAAAGCCATAATCATGGTAGTTAACCATCCTCCACTCTCCAACACACACAAAAGTGATAGTATTAATAATAAGAAGAATAAATCTGGGAGGGTGATAATTTGCCCCAGACATATTTAATAGTCTCTCTCTCTCTCTCTCTCTCTCTCTCTCTCTCTCTCTCTCTCTCTCTCTCTCTCTCATCTGGGGAGCAGAGGTGGTACAAGAATGGAATTTGGTAAATTTCACAGGTTTTTGCTGTGTTTTGGAGTCAATGTTATTGCACAGTTTGAAACACAGACCTACATGAGAGAGTGAGAGAGAGAGAGAGACGAACGGAGAGAAAGAGTGTGAGAGAGAGAGACAGAGAGTGAGTGAATGATGAATTGCTTCTCTGTAGTTCTAGCTGTGAGGTCCCTCTGTAGACTCGTCTCAACAGTACTTCAGGATGATCGGAGTTAAAGATTAACACACACACACACACACACACACACACAGTCAGTGGTGATCTAATAACCCACTTGTCTTTGATTTTCTTAATTCATCAGAATCACTGCTACACAAATCCTTTTTAATAATAATAATAATAATAATAATAATAATAATAATAATGCATTTTATTTCATGGCACCTTTCAGAACACCCAAGGTCACCTTACAAGCGATATGCAGGTCACTGCATAAGACAAAAGACGTAAACAAACAGCATATACTTAACATAACTAAAAGATCTGGCACCCATAGTTGTAAGTCGATTCCGAGGTAACACGAGAGAAAGTGAAGATGAAGATGAAGTGCACGTGAAGGAGTGTAAACCTGGAGGAGTTGAGTAAGGTGTACTCCACATCATGTTCATCTTCTCATCACATTCGTAATGCTGACATCCGTCATCTAAATCGGTCCCTTTCGGTTCTTAATAATAAAAAATATGCTCCAATTCATGTATAGATTTTATGGGTGGAGTTTCAGAAATATGGGTGGGGCCAGGGGAGTGGCTTCACATACAGTCTTGTAGTTCTGAACCTAACCATCTAGCCTTTCTGTAACCTTGAGTAATAGTAGAAATGATGGATCTCTGTATCGTGTATATATCTGGAAAGGTTCTGGATATGTTCAAGAATGTGCAGGAGGATGAACAGGTCATGAACAACTCGGTCACCGATCGTCCGCAGGGTTTCGATCACGTGTGTGTGTGTGTGTGTGTGTGTGTGCACTGAAGCTACAGAAGTTTGTTCAAATAAAAGACTCACCAAAACAAGGATGAGCCCAGATTAGTCCTTTTTAACATCTCTACTAATTTCACTTTAAAAAGAATTTATGCTTAGCACATGCTTAGCGGTTTCACCCAGTTAGATCGCAGGCATGCGAACGTCCGACACGCCGTCGTCCGGTCACGGCTTTAGGGCGGGGATCGTATACGTTTACATCGATCGGCCCGGGAAATCCGATCGGTCCGTCGAGCTCTGAGTATTCACAAAAAGACCTGGCTGTTATCGGGGGACGGGGGGAGGGAACGGGCGACTGTGACGATGGAGGGATAAAAATGAAAGAATAAAGGAGGTTTATATCTGCGGTCTGCAATCGAGCTGACTCTTTCAGGGAGATTTGTGGGCGGTCGGAAAGGCGAGACGAGCTGAGCGGCGATCGTACCTTAAGCGATAATGCTCTGCAAAGGCCACTTTCACTCCATGGTTTCACCTTGACTCGTGTGTGTGTGTGTGTGTGTGTGTGTGTGTGTGAGAGAGAGAGTGAGTCTGGTAGATACACTTAGAACAAATCAGCCTTGTTAGCAGGTAGAGCCTGGATCTGCAATGGACTCGATTCGTGTTCGAGATCCTGACGAACGGATTTGCTCGGTCGAGCGTTTTCGGCCCGTCTGCATCTCCTGATGAAATGAAATTGTTTGAAATTCTTGATCTCTCCTGAGACCAATTAGTCAACTCGAGATGTCTTCATCTTGAGTTTTTGAATTCTCGGTGATCAGAATAATTGGGATTAGATTGTGGCAGCATACGTCGAAGAGCTTGTGGCTCCCGCACTTGAGAGGAGTGTCCTCGATTCCGACCTGGAAACTGTGCAGAATGAGACCCGTTAAACAGGTCAAGAGGACACACACACACACACACACACACACACACACACACTTCATTGGTTTATTTAATTAATACATATTTGGTTATCTCCATGTCCATGTTTTTTTTATGTTGGCATAATTTCCATTTCTGTAATCTCAGGAATCGATCAAACGAACGCCGTCCTTATTACTTTGTCCGTCTTATGGTTGACTTACTAATTTCTCCAGTCTGGTGCTTATTTATACTTTTATGTAATCTTCTGTGTATTAAAATTTCACTAAGAGGCTCGAGAAAGTTAAAAAAAAAAAAAAAAATTAGTTCCTTTTGATTTTGCTGTGGTTTGA
>NC_062523.1:30311095-30323595 GCF_022655615.1 Tachysurus fulvidraco
AGCTGATCCTATATTAACACGTCCTACTTCTTGTCCTTATCGTAAGTCTTTCTTCTCTTTCTTTCTTTGTTTTTATCCTCCATGTCAATGTTAAAACCGCTTTCTGCTAACGTCACACATGCGCACCGAACACTGTCTCTGCCCATATCGACAAGCCCCGCCCCTTTCTGCTCATTGGCTACACGTTTGTTTTGATTTTTGTTTATTATCCGGCGCGACTCAGTTTTCTGAAGCATTTCTCAAAAATCTGAGACCCTGCCTATAATTGATTGATTATCGGTTGAATTGAGCGTGTAATGTGGAGTTTAGACCTTAAATACAGGCACAAAGATCTCCTCAATTTCACCAACCACCAACGCGGATCTACCCCTATTACACACCAGCTTCCAATCGGAGAGGATGAAACCGAACACGCTGTTCTTCCATTCACGTACATTTTGATTTACAGCATATGGAAGACATATTTTATTCAGAGCGACTTGGAGAGGTCTCTACCGGAGAATATATCGATCCGCTGGTTCACGGACGGAGAAAACTATCGACCTAAGTTCTTCAGACGTGGTTCGAAGACTGCTGGTGATTCTGCTGTTTGGAAATCTTGGAGAAGTTCGTTCACTACTGACGAGCCGGAATAGAGAAGAGTCTTGATGCCATCCTTCCTTGTACCCTGCAAGATGGTGGGACCAGGAGATGAAAGAAAAGAACTTCTAAGTGCTTCTGTAACCCATTTTAAAGATCTACTTTATTCTACATATTTAAATTCACACCTGAAATTATTTACTGTGTGTATGATTGACAGGAGGGCAGTAACATTATCCCTCCCACCCAAAGAGCACAGCCAATTGCTCTCTGAGACTTTGAGACATTGAGTCTCCTGACAATATTCCTTTCTGTTACCAGTTAACATCCCCAGTGAGAAGCAATATGATCTCCAACGCTGAATTTCATGACGCTGTCTTCCCTCTGACCTTCCAGTGTAAATACTGGTCATCTCTGAAAACAGCCCGGGGGGCATGGTGGCTTAGTGGTTAGCACGTTCTCCTCACACCTCCAAGGTTGGGGGTTGGATTCCCGCCTCCGCCTCGTGTGTGTGGAGTTTGCATGTTCTCCCCGTGCCTCGGGGGTTTCCTCCAGGTACTCCGGTTTCCTCCCCCGGTCCAAAGACATGCATGGTAGGTTGATTGGCATCTCTGGATAAATTGTCCGTAGTGTGTGTGTGTGTGTGTGTGTGAGTGAATGAGTGTGTGTGTGTGCCCTGTGATGGGTTGGCACTCCGTCCAGGGTGTATCCTGCCTCGATGCCCGATGACGCCTGAGATGACGCACAGGCTCCCCGTGACCCGAGAAGTTCGGATAAGCGGTAGAAGATGAATGAATGAGAAACAGCCCATAGTGTGTTGACATTGACATTTACAGCATTTAGCAGACGCCCTTATCAAGAGCGACTTACATTTTATCTCATGTTTACACAACTGAGCATATGAGGGTTAAGGGCCTTGTTCAGGGTCCCAGCAGTGGCAGCTTGGTGGACGTAGGAATCGAACTCACGACCTTCCGATTGGTACCACTAGGCTACCACATCCCTATCTTGTGTTGTGTTCGTTCTCTTTTAAACAGAACAAATCCGTGCTAAAGTAAAAACGCTGACGAGACCGCGTAAGCGTCGCTCGACTCCCAATTACATAAACGAGCCCGAATGAAATATTAGTGCGATCTCTTCATTGCCTCGAGACGTATTCCATCATCTCGTTCCCAGACAGACCGCTAGCTGCTGATCCACCATATTAAACTCGATCGGCTTACGCCCGACGAACAGAGACAACCCTTACTGAACATCCGTATTATTTTAGAGCTGTCTGAAAGAGATTCATGAACGGTTCTTATGGGATGTTTGGGGGGAAAAACATGGAAGCGTGACGATCCAAGGCTATAGTGGGCCATGTTTTGAAGTCTTTTTTTTTTTTTTTAAGGATTTATATTTAATATCCTGTGAACATTCTGAGAAAAGAACTGCAATAACTGCTTGGTGTTCACCATCTGCTCATGGTGAGTAACAGTGATCATCATGACAGTGATTATAATTACACTGATCAACGTTACACTACGTATGGAGTGCGGTAAGGACTGACTCGTCAATCCAAAACTTTCTGAAACTCTACTCTTGCTAATCGTCACGTATTAGCAGCTTTTTTTTCTTTTCCCAACATGCGAATGATGCGAGTGTTTGTGAGCCCGTCAGTCTAAAATTCCCCATTTAGCTTGACATCCGCTGTGTGTGCGCGCGTGAGAGTCGGAGTGTGAGCATGCATGTGAAGTATATCAACATTTTTAGCACTTTTTTTTTTTTTTTGTAAAAAGAAAGTTTCCTTAATTTTTTTTTCTCTACTCTTAATAATCTAAATGCATGATTCATCTTTGAAAAATAACCATCGATAACAAACAAATTAGAAGCGATTACTTCTAGCTGATTAGCGATGAAGTTGCTAAATAACTTCTTAACGTTAACGATCTGCGGATTTCTTCTGAAGGTAGAACTGGACCATGCTGGTGAAGTCTAAGTGATTGAAAATAAAAATAAAAAAAAAACGAAATGTTTCCGCCATTTTTTTTTATTGCCGTTCTGTTCTGACTGAACTTCATTCATTCATTCATTCATTCATTTCCTACCGCTTATCCGAACTTCTCGGGTCACGGGGAGCCTGTGCCTATTTCAGGCGTCATCGGGCATCGAGCTAGGATACACCCTGGACGGAGTGCCAACCCATCACAGGGCACACACACTCTCATTCACTCACACACACACACTATGGACAATTTTCCAGAGATGCCAATCAACCTACCATGCATGTCTTTGGACCGGGGGAGGAAACCGGAGTACCCGGAGGAAACCCCCGAGGCATGGGGAGAACATGCAAACTCCACACACACAAGGCTAAGGTGGGAATCGAACCCCCAACCCTGGAGGTGTGAGGCGAACATGCTAACCGCTAAGCCACCGTGCCCCTCCCCCCTGACTGAACTTATGGGACATTTCTCAATCAGCATAAACAACAACAAAAAAACACAAATAGCAAATACAGTATAAAATAATATCAGCCAAAACTTTGCGTTAGGGGAAATTTCAAATATGCCGCTTTAATAGAAAATGTTCGTCGCGCTCTAAATCTTCTACATGGAAAGTTTTATGGGATGAGGTTTTGTAGAACAGAATCCCAGGATTTTATATCGAACCCAGAACAGCCTGAGTGAACAGAGTGAATTATACTCATTAGGGTGTGTATCAGAATTCAGTGTACTGTATGAACCCAAACGGATCCCATTTAACAACCAACAGGATTTTATACAATTCATTTAGGAATCTTTTTAGAAATGCTTCCAAGATATGATCGAAGTTCAAATTCGTCCTGCGTGTTTTTAGAGGTTGGTTAGAAAACCGGACAACCGGCGAAGAAACCGACAGAGACGCGCACGGAGAGGACGGAAACTTCCTGGAGCCGTGACGCGGCGACGTTTTCCAGCTACGTCGTTTCGTTTAATTCCATTAGCAAGTTCGAAACGTTTTAATCTTCCTCTGTTTTGCTAAAGTGCGCCACTTCTACCAGAAAAAACGCCAAGACACGGCTCGCTGTGCTGTTTAATCCGTGCTTTAATTCGTTTATGCTATTTAATCTATCCAATCTATGAAGAAATAATTTTTTCCTCTCGGCCTGTACGTCGCGGTCGTCGCCAGCAGCTGTCGAACGGAGGCGAGACGGGAGTTATTCTTTACTCCGTCCTCCCTGCATCGATTTCACTTCTCTTTTCATTTGTCCTCAGTGAAGCCATTATTACTTTTATGGGTGTTTTTATGGCTCTCCCAAGACTGCTGACCGATTATAGCGAGGCAGCCATTAGAGTCTCTCTCTCTCTCTCTCTCTCTCTCTCTCTCTCTCTCTCCCTGTCTCACATGCAGCTTGTCTCTGACTGGGGAGGGAAATGGCAAGCATGTGCAATATCTTTCCTCATCAGGTGTGAGAAATTGAAAGCCCTCTTGAAAACGCTATCCAAACACCTACTGTACTGTACACACTGTGTGGCTGTTTCCCTTTCTACTGGGCTCACTGTTTTATAACACCTTAAACATCCATAGAACATCTTTCTTTCACCACCGTCTGCGTTAACCGTTCGTACAGCCACGGTGAGCATCCGCGTCTCCGTCAACCCACCCAGCTCGTTCTGTGAAGCGTTAATACAATACAGAGCTACAGTGAAGAAGAATAGCCGTGTGGCGAGCGATGACACGCTACGACGAGGAGTGATGACCTGCTACACGCGACCGCTTGCATCGGCTAATAACGTCGGCCTTCTGCGGTCATGACGATTTCTACAGTTTTAATGGTTAGTAACGACTACCCGGCATTCACTAAATTAAATAAATAAATAAATCGCACTACTGCCTCAACCTGACACTTTTCAAAACAAACAAACAAAAACAAAGGATGTCTTTAACCCTTTTTACCCGTACACTGCCATTCCGTCGTGCTAGGGGAAGGAACATTTGACTTTCAGTATAAAACAAGTTCTTTTCTCCCCCACAAGTCTGATCTAAATTGGCTTTCAGTGTGAGACTTTTCCCTCTGTTTATAACACCTTCAAATTTTACACACTTAAGAACAAGCACTTGGGCAGAAATGGGTTTGATATCAGTATGTACTTTAAAGCTCGAAACATTTGTGTAAAAAACAAAAAAAAAAAAAAAGGTTGTTACCTGAAGGTTGTGGGTTCGAGTCTCGGGCCGGCCACGACTGAGGTGCCCTTGAGCAAGGCACTGAATCCCCAAATCCCCCCAACTGCTCCCCAGGCGCCGCAGCATAAATGGCTGCCCACTGCTCCGGGTGTGTGTTCACTGCTGTGTGTGTGTGTGTGTGTGTGTGTGTGTGTGTGTGTGTGTGTGCGCACTTTGGATGGGTTAAATGCAGAGAACGCATTCTGAGTATGGGTCACCGTACTTAGTCGTATGTCACATCACTAAAATGAATGAATGCGTATTTGAGTGGTTTTGATGTCATTTTCCCTAAAGTGAGTATTTTTCCTCAAACCAACAACCCTATGGTTCACCCAGAACTCCTTTTAAAACACATTCGAAACGATAGAATTTTCATTCGCTTGGTCGTTAAGTAGTCGGCTATTCCGTTTACACGCGACATGTGCCCCTTTCCCACCGAGGCAGTTCGAGTGCAGGTTCGGAGGCTAATTTAGAACCAGTTCTTTCTGTTTCGACCGCCAAAGCACCGGCTCTGAACCTGAAAAAGTGGTTCTTAAGTAGCACCAAAACGTCGCTGGTCTAGACTTAAGAACCGCTTGCGTCAGGAGCTGGGGGCGGGGCTACTGTTAGCGCGTTTGATAATGTACCTTAAGTATACTAATGTTTAATACACTTTTACTTTACCGCGATATGATACATTATCAGCACATATGACAGTAGGTAGCTACATGCTAAGGCTAATTTTTTTTCTGTGTTAACGATAAAATAACGTTATGTACTTTATCGATTACAACCTCGGTTTATACAGATTACACGGAGCCGCACGTACACGTTTTATTAGCCGCGTTTGGATGCCGATGTAGGTTCACAAAGCCATGAGCATTAACAGTAAAGCAACAACCGCCATCGTTGTCGTGTTTGTGTTTGCCGTTGCTGCGAACGTTGCTGTGTAACGTGACACGTATACGGTGACGTCACACTCGGCTCTGTGATGCTCTCTAGCCGGTGGAAAGGCAAACCGGTTCTTAGAAGGTTCGCCATTGGAACCAACTCTGAACCAGCACCAGCGCTAGCTCTGAACCAGCACCCGGTTCTTTCCGGTGGAAAAGAGGCAATAGTGTTCCTTTATTACACCCTTGTTAGCAAGTTTGCAAAGCAGCTAGTTGTGTTAATGTTTAAATGCACTGCACAGTGTGTATATACAGTACATATTTTCTCCTCCATTTGTCCACCTTCACAGTCGAGTGCAGACGCTCCTGTGTTTAAGATTGTATTAAAACTTTCCTTAAAGTATCTATTAGCTGTTTTTAACCGTACGTGCAGATTGGATCCTGCCTCAATCGAGAGCTACAGAAGGAGTCCGTGTAAATATGTACCCTGTAGGTTTGCCGTTTAGTGTCGGACAATGGCACTTCTCCGTCGTCTATCGTTCCACGCGTTCGGCACAACAGCCCCGATTAAGCCGGCGTTAATTAAGACTGGGATTTGTGCACCTGATTGAGACGTCGTCTGGAAATCACACACACGGATACACACACAAACTCCTGTTTAGCGCCTAGGGAACTGGCAACTCCTGAGGTTGCCGTGCTGAGTGGTTGACTCTCATTCCGGTGGACGTGGACGGTGTTTCGGTTGTCATGGGAACTACGCTGAAGTGTGACTTGGTAAAATTCGCTTGAGTAAGACTGAACTGTCACATCAGAGAGATGGAGAAGAAGAGAATAGGAAACGGAGGACAAAAAAAAAGCTTTGCCTTTTTAAAATCTCCACTGTGAATTGTCCTTTTTATTTTCCACTATTTACAAAAGATACACACACACACACAGACACACACACACACACACACACACACACACACACACCGAATACTAATTCCAGAGCTTTTTTTTTAGTCACTTCTCATCTAGCTTAGATCTAATTTTTAGCACAAAATGTAATGCTGCTTTTTTTAAACTTTTTTTCCTCCCCAGCTGATTACATCGAGCCGCTGATGTAAACAGGAATAATTCATGAAGCATTATTTCTTCATAAATAAAGAAAACTCTTCACCGGTGTTAAATAACTGCCTTAATGAGGCAGTTTTGACTCACTTTTTAATGCTCGTGTAATTCGATTATAAAAGTATGTAAATTCTCGTTAACCGTGCTGTGAGAATCCTGGCTCGATAGGCGTGCCCACTGTGCCCACTGTGCCACCCGGGAATTATGGGAAAAGAACACAGAGTGCTTCTGGGCCTTAGCACTGATCATATCGGGGGCACAGGAAATGGCATTCTGGGTAAGGAGCCAGAGGGACAGAAGGGACTGTGTGTGTGTGTGTGTGTGTGTGTGTTTATGTGCCGATGTTGTCTTGGTACAGATACTGTAAGGAGGACAAGGGGTGACGAGAGAAGGTTTCGTCTCCAGGGACGTTAATGGAACTGATGTGTACACGTGTGTCGCTCCTTAATGTTCTACCTGTTCGTGCCAAAATAGCCTTGTTTCTTATCTTAAATTATGCAAAAAGTTACAGAATTTTTTTCAGTCAAGTGCAAAAGTTAGCAATTATCTTAATTCCCTATGACGTGCATTCATTAATTCATTTATCATGACTTCAAACATCCGGTGCGTGTTTACGTTTTGTTTTATTGGAGGTCCGAGGCTCAAAATAATGATAACTGACCTTATTACGGACTCGGAAAACGGGATAAAACGAGAGAGGTGTGTTAAAGGAGACATTCATTCATTCATTCATTCCCTACCGCTTATCCGACCTTCTCGGGTCACGGGGAGCCTGTGCCTATCTCAGGCGTCATCGGGCATCGAGGCAGGATACACCCTGGACGGAGTGCAAACCCATCACAGGGCACACACACTCTCTCATTCACACACACACAACGGACAATTTTCCAGAGATGCCAATCAACCTACCATGCATGTCTTTGGACCGGGGGAGGAAACCGGAGTACCCCCAAGGCACGGGGAGAACATGCAAACTCCACACACACAAGGCGTAGGTGGGAATCGAACCCCGACCCTGGCGGTGTGAGGCGAACGTGCTAACCACTAAGCCACCGTGCCCTAAGAGAGACATCTAATAGTCTAAAATAAAAAAAAAAGCACAAAACCATAAATGTGTAAATCATAACCGGAATAAAAAGAAGCAGGAAGAAAAGTTGCTGAGCAGAAAAAAGTTTCGCAACACAGCATGAGGTCGCTGCCCACTTTATTAGGAACCCTAACCCATACTCGTACAGTAATTTACTGTACAGCGATCATCTGCTTTTCTACCCACCGTGATCGTACAGATGATTACCTGAGCAACTATATACTTTTTTTTTGCAGCTTGATCCAACACTAGAAACTGTTCTGAGTCTCTCTTTATTATTTCATTCTGAGTCTCGATGTGAACGTTAACTCGAGCGCTTGACTTGTATCTGTATGATTTATACAGTACATTGTGCTGCTACCACATGATCGGCTGATAAGAGAACCGCATGAATGTGTAGGTGTTCCTAATAAAGTGGTGTGTGTGTGTGTGTGTGTGTGTGTGTGTGTGTGGAGTCGAGAGCAGGGTGTTTCATTTACACGGTTCTAACACAGCTACCCCATTTAGCTACTTTAATTATCACCTCATCACAAGGAGGGAAGGAGACGGAACCGAGGTGTGCCGAAGAAGCTCTGATGCCACTGCCTGATTTTTCCAGTGTTCCTATTTTACGTTTTCTCAGATGTTCTACACACTTAGACAAAGTGCCACCCTTCGATACACCCTATACACTTAAACGGCACGTTTACTAAGCACTAACGCGGCTCGTTTAAACATACGTTCCTCGGAAAAGCCTCAAAAGCAACATCATGTACCGGCAGAGTTTCCTTTAGCTTCCGTGTAATAAAAAAACGAAAGAATAAAAAAAAAATAATAATAATAAAACACTGTGATAACCAAGTTCATTTGTTATCTTTTCTCCAGTGCAGACTGTTAATTATGAACCTTTCAGAAATGAATTAAAAGCAACACAATCTATTATAAGGGTTTTTTTCTTCTCCTTCTTCTTCCAGACGAACCGTAGTTCCTCTGCGCCGCTCATTACATTGCAGATTAAAGTGACGATTATTCTTTTATTGTTCCTCTCATGCAGTTTGTGTGTTTTTAATTTTTATAAAGCCTTGGAATGCTCAGTTGAATGAATGAATGAATGAATATTAGCAATTTCAGAAGACAGCTCTTGATGTGTTTGTAAGTGGATGAACATTTTTTTAAATTTTCTTTTATATGAACTTTTTAAAATGCATTAAAACTCTCCAGGATTCGCTCCAAACAGCTTCGATGTCTGTATGCATGAAGAAGTGAGTTAATACCGAGCTGTGATAGCCATCGAGATCCGTCGCATCCTGTGAACGTCCCGTCCGGGTCCTTCGTTAGCATTGTAAAGTGTTGAGTATCATTTACACCGTTAATGTGTCGGTAGGACGATCGGTGAGCGTCAGAGGAATTCTCTTTGTCTGAACGCTGGACTGTGAAGAGGTTTTTCTCTATAGCGATAATTTAATCCATATCATGATCTATGATGTCCTTAGGAGACGTACAGGTATAAAAATAATCCTACATTTTCAGATTATGGAAAGATTTTTATGTCTGATTTATTTAACGTATTCCAGTGGAATATATGTATGAGGGATCGAAAAAAGAAAAAAAACAAGAAGGATAAACAAAGTTTTTTCTTAGTTACGTTCATTCGTTAATTTTCTACCACTTATCCGAACTTCTCGGGTCACGGGGAGCTTGTGTCTATCTCAGGCGTCATCGGGCATCGAGGCAGGATACACCCTGGACGGAGTGCCAGCCTATCACAGGGCACACACACACACACACACACACACGCACAACGGACAATTTCCCAGAGATGCCAATCAACCTACCATGCATGTCTTTGGACCGGGGGAGGAAACCGGAGTACCCGGAGGAAACCCCCGAGGCACGGGGAGAACATGCAAACTCCACACACACAAGGTGCAGGCGGGAATCGAACCCCCGACCCTGTAGGTGTGAGGCGAACATGCTAACCGCTAAGCCACGTACCCCCTTCTTAGCTACAAGTTTATTTATTTATTTATTTATTTATTTAAACTATAATTCATGCAATCTTTACATTTGAAACAAAAAATCTCGACCATATACTTTTACCACCACAGTTTGGACACCCTGTAGGATGTCAACACAGAAAATAAACAATTATTACCTGCGTATTTTTCTTTTTAGCGATCTCTCACTGATTCACCAAGTTTTTACTTAATAGACTGTAATAAATAGCAATAAAAGATCAACGGGAGCTCAGTTGTTAAAGTTCATAAGGCGTCAGATTAGAATTTCAGATGTCCAAGATTCCCAGAGCGCAACATAACTAACCAACCTTTAGTCGGGACTCCGCTGTCCCCGTGTCCTAAATCAGTGAATAAATGTCAGTGTAGGAATTGATTCTAATCAATTTCCCAGTTGTAGCTGCAATGAGTCAGCAGTTTTTCCAGTTTAGGAAAAGGGAACAACTTTTGGTGGACAGGAATTGCGACTTGCCCTGAAACAGCAGCAGCAGCAGCACTGCATAGATGGAAAAGTGCTTAGCAAGATTGAGTGTGAGACACAGAGTGATGTGTCCCCTGTGTCCTAATCCTGCTGTGACATTTGTGTCTGCGATTCCCATCTCCTAATGCTGGCATTTTCTCCAACGCTGAAATCGATCACATGCATTCACAGGGCATGACTTGTAGATCAGAAAACCTCCACCGAGAGACGAAGAGCGACTGAAGAAGAATGATGAGAGCTTTTCCATAGAGAGAGAGAGAACGAGAGAGAGCAAAATATGACCGATGAGTCGAGTGGAATTGAAATCATCATGAAAGGAGAAAGACAAGAGAAAATGGAGGAAAAGATGAAAGAGAAGGATGGAACGAGAGTGGAACACAAAGCCGAACCGAGCGCCGAAGGTCATGTGAACCTGATGTATTAATCTGTGGAAAGATAGAAAAGGTGGAATGGGGCTCAGCATGCGAGGAGCTACTGACATTTGATGCACCGCATTTACATAGTGTAATGACCTTCTATCCAATGCAGCCAGACGTTCAAGAAGCTCGGCAGCTCATGGGGTGATGAGAAGAAGTTAGGATTTAATTACATCATAGTTTACTTGGTGGAACAGTGAGAAAACAACATGGTTGTGTTTCTGATAGCAACTTAAACATCACTTCACCCTGACATACAGACCGCACAGACACCCTGTTTCCTCAGTATGCGACTTCAATTAAACTATTTTATATCCATCCATCTTCTACCGCTTATCCGGGGCCAGGTCACGGGGGCAGCAGTCTAAGCAGGGACGCCCAGACTTCCCTCTCCCCAGACACTTCCTCCAACTCTTCCGCGGGGAATACCGAGGCGTTCCCAGGCCAGCCGAGAGACGTAGTCCCTCCAGCGTGTCCTAGGTCTTCCCCGGGGCCTCATCCTGGTGGTATTTTATATATTATATACAATTATAAAGTGCACACAAGTTTTGCTGCAACCTCTGACATGCACAAGGTCTCTTTCTCATGTATAAACTGAACGTCTTTGATCACACACAGGTTTGTTTATTCATGAAATCACTCAGGAAGTGTGGGGTTGGTTGAACCCTCCGACAGGGCACGTGGGGTTGGTTGAACCTACTGACAGGGCACGTGGGGTTTGTCGAAAACCCCGAAAGGGCACATGGGGTTTATCTAACCCCCCCGACAGGGCACGTGGGGTTTGTCTAACCCCCCCGACAGGGCATGTGGGGTTTGTCTACCCCCCCGACAGGGCACGTGGGGTTGGTTGAACCCCCCCGACCAGGCACGTGGAGTTTGTCTAACCCCCCAAAAGGGAACGTGGGGTTGGTCGAACCCCTCAACAGGGTACTTGGGGTTGGTCGAACCCCTCGACAGGGAACTTGGGGTTGGTCGAACCCCCCCGACAGGGTACTTGGGGTTGGTCGAACCCCCCCGACAGGGTACGTGGGGTTGGTCGAACCCCCCCGACAGGGTACTTGGGGTTGGTCGAACCCCCCCGACAGGGTACGTGGGGTTGGTCGAACCCCCCGACAGGGTACGTGGGGTTGGTCGAACCCCCCGACAGGGTACGTGGGGTTGGTCGAACCCCCCGACAGGGTACGTGGGGTTGGTCGAACCCCCCGACAGGATACGTGGGGTTGCTCGAACCCCCCAAACGGGCACGTGGGGTTGGTCAGGCT
This sequence comes from Tachysurus fulvidraco, assembly GCF_022655615.1. Classification (NCBI taxonomy): domain Eukaryota; kingdom Metazoa; phylum Chordata; class Actinopteri; order Siluriformes; family Bagridae; genus Tachysurus; species Tachysurus fulvidraco. The sequence continues at coordinate 30,323,079 of NC_062523.1, forward strand.
TTTAACAGGAGAAGGTGGGACTAGTCAAACTTTATTCTCGAGCAGGTGGAACTCTTTTCATGCCATCGGTCAAAATTCATGCAGGAGTGGGTGGGACTGATCATGAGATCTGTAAAATGTCACGGAAAAGTAGTATAAAAGTGCAAATGTCCTCAGTGTGAATGTGTCTCATATCGGGACAGAGCGGGAATAGAAATGGAGAGACAACAGGGACCGTGCTGTTATCCTCCAGGAGGTCAGAGGTCACATGTAATCCTTGCTTTGGCAGCATGAGACGACAGCATCCACACACACACATTCACAGCATTCTTGCTGCAGGGAGTGGCAGTAGACATGAGCTTTGCCATCTGTAGTTCATACCACCACTGTCAGTCACACACACACACACACACACACACACACACACACACACACACGATTCTGCCAAAAGAAGAATAAATGGCCAGAGGTGTGTGTCAAGCTGCTGTTCATAATCTCACATTCTGAGAAAAATGTTAGACTACACTGTATTATGAAC
>NC_062523.1:30326095-30343595 GCF_022655615.1 Tachysurus fulvidraco
ACGGCTTGTCATCTCCCTCTCAACCACTTTAATCCCTACTTGATGACTCCTGTAATCCCTGTGTGTTTAAGAGACGGTGTGTGTCTGAACAGGTAACCGCGATAACCAATGGAGAAGAAAAAAACTTTTCCCTGAGATCCAAGATCCGAGTCATAAAACACGACAGCTCAGATCTCGAAGTTTGTTCTTTTTTTTTTTTCTTCATCCTGATACGTCTTCGGAATCTAGTTAGAGCTGTCGATCCAGCAGACGCCTGAAGGGAAAGAACAGAATGTGATGCATCAAGCTAGAATAAATGACGGCTATGTTTGGTGTATAAATAACTGAAAGGCGTTCCTTTTGTATGACTCGACTCTGAAGACGAATCCGAGGTGAAACAAAACGTCTTCTGTCCTGAAACCTGCTACACCGACGTTCACGACGAGTCGCGATGGTTGATATGACTCACCTGATTCATCCAATTCTTCCAGATCACTAAGCGACCTCATCCTAAATGGTGCAATTATTATAGGTTGAATTAGTTGCCTCTGGGACGGTATAAAACCCGGGTTACAGGAGTCCTGGGATTGACTTGTCACATTTCACACTTATTTGACGCGTCACAGGATTCGATTTGCAGATTTTTCTCATGATCGGATAATTAGTGTTTTTGCCTTTTTTTTTTTTTTTTTTATATCTCGCTTATTTTTTATGATTTATTTCACAATCAAAAGGAAATGTAATTAAATAATATTGTATGTGTGTAGGGGGGGGGGGCACGGTGGCTTAGTGGTTAGCACGTTCACCTCACACCTCCAGGGTTGGGGTTCGATTCCCACCTCCGCCTTGTGTGTGTGGAGTTTGCATGTTCTCCCCGTGCCTCGGGGGTTTCCTCCGGTTTCCTCCCCCGGTCCAAAGACATGCATGGTAGGTTGATTGGCATCTCTGGAAAATTGTCCGTAGTGTGAGTGTGTGTGAGTGTGTGTGAGTGTGTGTGAGTGTGTGTGAGTGTGTGTGAGTGTGTGTGAGTGTCTGTGTGTGTGAGTGTGAGTGTCTGTGTGTGTGAGTGTGTGTGAGTGTGTGTGAGTGTGTGTGTCTGTGTGTGTCTGTGTGTGTGAATGAGTGTGTGTGTGTGTGTGTGTGTGTGTGTGTGTGTGTGTGTGCCCTGTGATGGGTTGGCACTCCGTCCAGGGTGTATCCTGCCCCGATGCCCGATGACGCCTCAGATAGGCACAGGCTCCCCGTGACCCTTTATTAAATAAATCTCGGGGGACACGGTGGCTTAGCGGTTAGCACGTTCGTCTCACACCTCCAAGGTCGGGGGTTCGATTCCCACCTCCACCTTGTGTGTGTGGAGTTTGCATGTTCTCCCCGTGCCTCGGGGGTTTCCTCCAGTTACTCCGGTTTCCTCCCCCGGTCCAAAGACATGCATGGTAGGTTGATTGGCATCTCTGGAAAATTGTCCGTTTGTGTGTGTGTGTGTGTGTGTGTGTGTGTGTGTGTGTGTGTGTGTGTGTGTGTGTGAGTGAATGAAAGAGAGTGTGTGTGTTTGCCCTGCGATGGGTTGGCACTCCGTCCAGGGTTAAAAGTTATGATGGAAAGTTGGGTGTAAAATTGTAAAATGAGTAAAATTGTTGAGCCTGTGGTTTATGTTTATTGTATATTTTTATGTTTGGGCAAATTTTTCAAGAATTTTCTGCGTCATCCTTCTGAGCGTTGACCTTCTGTACAGCCACCAGCTCGGCTTCTGTGTGCATTCAAATCTCAGACACATTTAATATCATATTGACAGGCAGGCAAATAGGAGCACATCAATCATCGCCCTGCTGTCTGTTATGTTATAGAACTGAAGCCACCCCGGCTGGGACGGCGTCATCCCTACGTCTGTCTTGCGCCGTCCTTTCTCCTCTCTCTCTGTCACTCACTCCTTTTTCTTTCCATATTGAGAAGTTCTTATCCATCAGCAGACTCTCTTCATATAACTAATCCCAGGATGAAGTGTTTTTTTCTTCCTGTATGTCCCTCATGGCCTGTTCTAGTGTGTTGCTGCACAACATGGACGTCTAAGGACAAATAAGAGTGTGTTTGTTGTGGTGAGTGAAAGAGAAGAGAGAGAGAGAGAGAGAGAGAGAGAGAGAGAGAGAGAGAGAGAGAGAGAGAGAGAGAGAGAGAGAGAGATTTAACTATGCCTATAGTAAAGTTTAAATAAGGCTGCATGGACGCTTCAGAAATCCTTCGGCATTAGAACTATCAACTAACTTACAAATGAACCTGTCAGAAATGTGTGTGTGTGTGTGTGTGTGTGTGTGTGTGTGTGTGTGTGTGTGTGTGTGTGTGTGTGTGTGTGTGTGGAGTGTTTATTGCTTTCTTGGACCTCATTAGATCCTCTATAAGAGATGGTGTGTTTGGATGTAAGACAATGTTTAAAGCTGTGTTTATTGCTTAGGAAAGCTTTGGAGAGCCTATTATATCCTCTGTGTGTGTGTGTGTGTGTGTGTGTGTGTGTGTGTGTGTGTGTGTGTGTGTGTGTGTGTGTGTGTGTGTATATCTGTTTGCAGAGCCAGGTGTATTGTATGGCAGCCCTGAGGCAAATCGAGACCCTCTAATGTAACACCTAATTAGGAATCCCAGAACAACTCGTGTGTGTGTGTGTGTGTGTGTGTGTGTGAGAGAGAGAGAGAGAGAGAGAGAGAGAGAGAGAGAGAGAGAGAGAGAGAAACAAACAAGTGCACTCGAACCCGTTCCTTTACTGCACTCTGCAGCCCTAAACCAACCTTTAAAAGAAGAGTCATGACTCTTTTGTCTTCTCTTTCCTTTCTCAGCACTCATAAAACTCTCAGAACTCTCAGGAATTGAGCAGAGACCGACTGAAGGTTTCTCCAGCTGTGACCAGCCTACTGCAGGAATCATAGCTTTTTCTTCTTCTCCCACGTGTCCTTTGTTTCTTAGCTCGTAAAAATAAAACTCGGTTTCTACCAGAAACCAAACGTATGGAATCTGTGCCCATATCTCAGAGATGAATGAATTTCTTTCATTTCCATTTCACAGTGGAAGTTAACAGCTGCTACGGGTTAAGAGCGATCAGCTTAAATCTTCTGTTCGGTTTTCATAGCAATAAATGTTTAACCCTGGGATATATTTACACTCGTGTGGTCAAAAGTATGTGTACACCTGACCATCAGATTGTTAAAGATCTCGTTCCAAAAGCAAGGCCGTTTATATGGAGCAGGACTTTCCTTTGTACTCCTCTGTAAAGTCTTTCCACTCGATGTCGGAGCGTCGCTGTGGAGAATTGTGTTCGTTCAGCGACGAGGTCATCGGTGAGATCAGACTGAGGAGGTCTGGGGTTCAGTCGGTGTACCAGTTCATCCTGAAGGTGTTTAGTAAGGGGTGGAGTCAGAGGCGGGGCTATGTGTAGGACACTTGAGATCTTCCACTCCAACCTTGACACACCATGTCTTCATGCTACAACGCACAAACCCGTGTACCTTGAACAGTTGTGGAAGACCAACAGAAGGGTGTCCACATACTTTTGACCATAGTGTGTATGTTTCTGGGGTGTGATAAAGCCACTTTCTTTAAAGTTCTTCTCATAGCCGTAATTTAAAACAGATTAGCGTCTCGTATTTGTGTCAGACTTTTAAAAACTTTTGCTATCGGTATATAAATGACTTCAGTATTTTCTCATATGATATACAATATACAACATCTCTTCTCTTTCCATATTCGTCCCTAAACTTCCTTCACTCCAGTTTAATTTTACTGAGTTTTACAGCTAAAATTAATTCCTTACTTCAAATTTCTTAAAATAAATTACTCAAAGTTTAACTGGCATTAAAGGTGCGGTGTACGATGTTTGAAAGCCAGTGTTGACATTTAAAATCACCGAAACAAACACGCCCCTAACCCAAATGGGTGTCACCCCTGTTTTGATAGCTCCGCCCCACACATACATACGTAACCCAGGCGACTATTATGGCGGAACCTGTTGGGGCGGCTGGCCGAGGGGGTATTTTTATCAATAAATGAACACAATGAGTAACACTATGGTAATACAGATGTGTTTTTGTAGTACTGTGTGTTGTAGCGTGAAAGGTTTAGCTCTCTTTCACGCGGAAGACGACATTCGACACCTAGAGCCCGAGGCAGAGGTAACGGCAGGCATCCGCCATGTCAGTGTTTCACTCGCTTTCGGCTAATGTCAGACATGAGCACTGAACGCTCTCTCCGCCGCATATTGACAAGACACGCCCCTTTATTCTAATGTCAGACATGAGCACTGAACACTCTCTCCGTCGCATATTGACAAGACACGCCCCTTTATTCTAATGTCAGACATGAGCACTGAACGCTCTCTCCGCCGCATATTGACAAGACACGCCCCTTTATTCTAATTTCAGACATGAGCACTGAACACTCTCTCCGCCGGATATTGACAAGACACGCCCCTTTATTCTAATTTCAGACATGAGCACTGAACACTCTCTCCGCTGCATATTGACAAGACACGCCCCTTTCTTCTAATTGGCTACACGTGTGTTTCGTTTGTCGGCCCGACTCAGTTTTCTGAAGCGTTTTTCAAACATCGTGCACCGCACCTTTAAGCGTTAAGTTATTTAGAAGTCGTATTAACATCTTCAGACACCGAAGCCTTCGACTCGACTGTAAAGTAAAAACAATTTAAAAATCCCTTTGCATCTTTTTTTTTCTTTTCTTCTTCATCTTTACTGGGTGAAATTGAAATCTACAAGAATGGAAAGAAGATTAGAAGAAAAACAACTAAAATGACTGAATTCTGGACCTTCGTGTCCCCGTAGCTCGTCAGACCCAAGTGATCCATGAGCCCAAAACATCGAACTGGAAAGTTTTAGGTAAAAAAATTCTCACCGATATTAAACTTTTGACCGTTCTTGTATTTATTTTCTTTTCAGTGTTTTCTCCATCAATCTTAGACAGTCAGCCATGTCGCATCTCGATGGCTCCATTAGCAAGCCCTTGTGTTTTTTGTTGTTATTTTTTTTTTTGTCACAGCCATGTTTACAAGCCCTACACCCACTTTAGGATAATTATCCCGAGTTTATTAGCCACTGTGACGAGCGTTAGGAGGGAACTTGGCTTTTAAGATAGCGTCCTGAAAACTTTTAACGGGGGCCGGAGCTTGCCGGGGCGCCTAATAGCTTTGGCAAGCTTTCAGTCTGGTTTCCATTTCTCTCTTTACATGGTGTAGTCAAAGGGCACTCAGCAAAATGAGCTTCCACTAGGCTGAGTTTTTTTTTTTTTCCCTTTATATTCGCATAGCCTAGCATTTTCTTTTGCTTTCACTTTTTTGTCAGGTTGCATTGTTTTTTTTTTTTGTTTTTTTTTTCTCTCCACACTTCTTCAGAAAATGCTGCTTTTTCATAATCTAGAGTGGAATGAGGTTCCGAGACGGAAGCGGAGCCGAAATACCGTCCAGACTCGGGCGTGGAGATTGACAGGTGATTTTGGAGTGATGGAAAAGGCTGTCGGTTGAGACGTGTACGTGACTCATGCTCAAGGCGATGGGTAATATGGCTAGGCTTTGTGCGAGCGCTCTCCTCTATTTCCTGCTTTAGCGCTTCTCGTTTGTCCTAACCGAAGCCGGAGACTGATAAAGATTGATCGATGGCTATGAAAGATGAATGAGGTGTTATTATGAAAGGGAGCTCCATCGCATGTGTGGGTGTGTTGATGTTTACCCTGTATACTGTACCTTCTACACCGTAAAGATAAACTTTTGCTCATTTTCTGATTGCCCATGTCTGAAACTTTCAAAGTAGAAATCACACACATCGTTAACGGGAAATACGATATCACATTATTAATTAAAATCATTTCATAGCTTCATCGATCGACATAGACACACGTGACTGTATATATATATATATATATACAAAAACCATCATCATTAATGCTAGTTAACTAGCTTGTTGCTAACAAAACAGTAACGGAAATGTCAAAAGAATTTCATTAGAAAATAGATCCTAGATTCCATCGAAGGTCACATTTTATTTATAAAGATTAAAGGCGGGGTCTCCGATTTTCGAGAGCAAAACAAACACGCCCCTAACCCAAACGGGTCCCACCCCTGTATCGATAGCTCCGCCCACACATACTGTACATACGTAAACCAGGCGACTAACGGAAAGAAACGTGTCCATCATTTATCTATATATTTATTTATCTATTTATTTATTTACTATTAAAGGTACTAGATACTACTATTCTAATTAAATTTACTTGCTCAGAAGCCGGTAATGAGTTTCCAGTTGATTTTTTATTTTATTTTGAGATGTTGTCACAGATTATTCTAGAGTATCGTGACCACAAGGGCAGGTGTGTTTGAAAGTCAACCTTAGATAGCATCGAAATGACGAATGGATAGATACGGAGACGTAAAAAGACAAGAGTTGTATCATGGGCTGTATGTGAGTGGCAAGGGAGATTGTTTTTGCCCCTACAGCACTTAAAACAGAGGACAAAAGGACATGGATGAGGGGGGAAAAAAGGTATCATCAGTCCTGGTTATCATCCTCTGTCTCTCTTTAGGGAATGCACACACACACACACACACACACACACACACACACACCGAGCGAGAAGATAGAGGAGGAGCAGAAATGTCCACTGTGAGTATGTGGGTTTTTTTCTTCTTCTTTTCCCCATAGACACTTACATTTCTACACACACACACACACACACACACACACACACACACACACACACACACACACACACACACACACACACACACACACAAAACAATTGCTGCACCATTAACCCCCAGGCCTCACTACTGCCTCTACATTTTCTATTAAATGTAAACAAACCCCGAGTTTGTCATTTAAGCGACATCACAAAGGTGAACACGATTTACTCATTTGCAGCAAAGTGATCATGTTTACATTCAAGTGAAAGAGAATCAATCTCAACTAAGAGCGTGCGCCGAATCACCGCCGAACGTCGAGTCAAAACAGTTTAGTGCACAGTAGGAACCTCGAGTTAGCGTTTAGAGCTATAGATTAGGGACCAAAGGGCAGATACTTTAATTTACAGTCAACAGAGATGGAAAGATCTGTAAAAAAACAAAAAAACAAAACTGTGGCCTAATGTTTAGAGAGTTTGACTCCTAGCCCTAAGGTTGTGGGTTCGCGTCTCGGGCCGGCGATACCACGACTGAGGTGCCCTCGAGCAAGGCTCCGACCCCCCTCCCCACAACTGCTCCCCGGGCGCCGCAGCATAAATGGCTGCCCACTGCTCCAGGTGTGTCTTCACGGTGTGTGTGTGTGTGTGTGTGTGTGTGTGTGTACACTTTGGATGGGTTAAATACAGAGAACATATTCTGAGTATGGGTCACCGTACTTAGCCGTACGTCACGTAAAAAAAAAAACACAAGGCGGATCGGGACACATGCCGACGTGTCACCGATTGGTCCTGATGTCATTATCCTTGGTCTCATGCCGTGTTCATCGTCAGCACCGTAACAGAATTCGAAAAATCGAAAGCTTATCGACGAGCCGTATAAATCCACACGCTGGCTCCAGAAGACGTGTGTGTGTTGTGTGTGTTGTGTGTGTGTGTGTGTGTGTGTGTGTGTGTGTGTGTGTGTGTGTGTGTGAGCTTGAGGGAGGAACATTAATTTAAACAGCAACAGATTTCCTCAGAAATCTCTTACTTTTCCCTTTCATGAGTTCTTCCAGACACAACATGTAACGTAAATACTCTGAAGAAACCGGTCACTGAACAATAAAAATGAACCCAAAGCAGGTTTTGACTGGGATTTATTAACCACGGTCTTTCATATCGTGTCTTTAAAGAAAACATTTATACCGAACGTGCAGGAGAAAGTTTTTATGTAGTTTTTATTTTAGTCTGTTGTTATTCTTCAACATGGCTTTCAGCCTGCAGATATTATGTCTAGTAAAGACACAAACACGAACGAGATCGTCTGACTCGATACGTCTGAACCTTTCCTGTGTGTTTCTCACCATCTGATCGACTTTTCTTCATATGTTACGTGACTAAAGGAAAAGTTTATGAGGTCAGTTTATGTGATTGATCGGATCTCAGCGGTCCACGTCGTCGGACACTTCGCACTCCTGTTCCTCGTTAGCAAGTTAACTTTGGAGGTCCGGCACACAAGTAAAGAAACAATTCAAACATTTTTGTCCTGGCTGAACTGGACATTTGGGGAAAAAAGTGTGTGTCTGTTTGTGTGTGTGTGTCTGTTTGTGTGTGTGTGTCTGTTTGTGTGTGTCTGTTTGTGTGTGTCTGTCTGTGTCTGTGTCTGTCTGTGTGTGCTAGTGTGTGTTTGTGTGTGTGTTAGTGTGTGTCTGTTTGTGTTAGTGTGTGTCTGTTTGTGTTAGTGTGTGTCTGTTTGTGTTAGTGTGTGTTAGTGTGAGTGTGTGTGTTAGTGTGAGTGTGTGTGTTAGTGAGTGTTTTAGTGTGAGTGTGTGTGTTAGTGAGTGTTTTAGTGTGTGTGTGTGTTAGTGAGTGTGTGTGTGTGTGTTAGTGTGTGTGTGTCTGTGTGTGTCTTAGTGTGTGTGTGTGTGTTAGTGCGTTAGTGTGTGCGTTAGTGTGTGTGTTAATGTGTGTTTGTGTGTGTGTTAATGTGTATGTGTGTGTGTGTGTGTGTGTGTGTGTTAGTGTGTTAAAGTTTGGCTGAATTGTTTCTTCAGTGTTCTCATTCAGGTTTTTGAGGACAGTTTAAGGACACACACACACACACACACACACACACACACACACACACACACACACACACACACACACACACACACACACACTCCTAGACCAGATCTGGCTTTCTAACTCTAGAAAGAACTTTTCTATAAAAGAAACAGTCTACAGGGGGAAAAAAGAGGTGCATTTATTTATTTATTTATCTATCTATCTTTTTATTTATTTATTTATTTATTTATTTATTTATTTATTTGACGTTACCTTTGTGGCTTGTGTATTTTATCACTTTTCGTCTTGACCTGTAGCCGTTTTCCCTTCAACCCTCTCAGAGAAGAACAGCTATAAAACTTCACTGTCTGTGTCAAGTAGCCTGTATCTTTAGAGTGAGTCTCCACTATGAATGGCTTTATAGGAGGAGAGCACTTAGTAACCGAGAACATCTACAGAGTGAGGAGGAAAGTGTGAAAAGCATGTGGTGTGTTTGGTGGCCCGAGGATGGAGGATGTGTATAACCACGAGATGTGAGAGAATTTCAGATGAACCCGAGAAGAAGCTACAGCTCTAAAGTCCTCCATATTCACCCAATATTTTATAGTTTAATAGTTTAGTCCTGCACCGTTACCTGAAATAATACTGACTTAAACTTATTATGAACTAATAAAGAGATTAAATGAACTATGACGCGAGTCTGATGAATTCGCACGTCAATAACGAGAGTCTTAATTACATGTTTGTTAGATAGTGTATTAAATAACACGCACGGGTCAATTTAATGAAATCTGCTCTATAAGAAGGAAAAGGAATTAAAGAAGCTGAATTTTTCAGGCCCGAGCCTCCAAGAACACGTTCTAGTGTACATTCATTCATTCGCTCATCTTCTACCGCTTATCCGAACTTCTCGGGTCACGGGGAGCCTGTGCCTATCTCAGGCGTCATCGGGCATCGAGGCAGGATACACCCTGGACGGAGTGCCAACCCATCACAGGGCACACACACACTCTCATTCACTCACACACTCACACATTACAGACAATTTTCCAGAGATGCCAATCAACCTACCATGCATGTCTTTGGACCGGGGGAGGAAACCGGAGTACCCGGAGGAAACTCCCAAGGCACGGGGAGAACATGCAAACTCCACACACACAAGGTGGAGGCGGGAATCGAACCCCCAACCCTGGAGGTGTGAGGCGAACGTGCTAACCACTAAGCCACCATGCCCTCCGTTCTGAAAGTGACGTGACATACGGCTAAGTTCGGTGACCCATACTCAGAATTCGTTCTCTGCATTTGACCCATCCAAAGTGCACACACACACACACACACACACACACACACACACACACACACACACGGTGAACACGCACCGTTTTTTTACAGCCATTTTCTCCGGGGAGCAGTTGGGGGGTTCGGTGCCTTGCTCAAGGGCACCTCAGTCGTGGCTGGCCCGAGACTCGAACCCACAACCTTAAGATTACGAGTCAGTCTCTCTAACCATTAGGCCTCGACTTGCCCACGACTTCTAGTGTATGACAAATTATATCAACAATTATAAATAATGTATACGATTCTTATAGAACATTTTTATTCGATAGACTTTTTTTTTTTCTTTTCAAAAGCTTCCTCTCTGACTCTGACTCTCTCTATTCCTCGATCATCTCGTCTTGTTTTTCCGTCTCTCTCGTGCTCTTATCTGCTGTATTTTCCCTCATTATTTCCCCAACGCTTATTTCAATCCGATCAGATTTTCCTCTTTTCTCTCTTAGCCTCTCCTCTTTTCTGTGTCCTACATAATCCTCTATAAACTCTCACTCTCTGCCAAAACTTTCTCTCTTCCTCCTGTCTCTTCGTCTCATTTCTTCCTTCCTGTGAGTTCATTCTAAGTTACTCATCAGTCGCTTAGCGGGGAGTTAAACACACTCCTGACGCGAGCCCGAAACTCCGTGGGCTCGTAGTCTTCAATCTCCCTCGTCTATAATTCTGTCTTTCACGCTCTCTCTCCGTCTAATTCCCCATCTTCCTGGTCTGTGCATCCAGGCTAAAGTGTAATCAAAGCTTGAACGTCACCACTAATGACTGTCTAATGACCACAACACACACAAGCTCTCCTCTCTCTCTCTCTCTCTCTCTCTCTCTCTCTCTCTCTCTCTCTCTCTCTCTTTCTCTGTCATTATGCTTTTCATTAAAAGAGGAAATTGAAGTCATATCAAACTCGACTTTATAGAGGCGAGAGTTTGAATTAGTGATTCGAGGCTCATCTGCTCGATAGACTTTTGTCAAACATCAAATCAACACACACACACACACACACACACACACACACACACACACACACACACAGAGAGTGTAGCATTTATCAAAAGCTTGTGTGTGTGCGTGAGCTGTGATCTGTTCTCTGATTGAATCTTTGTTCTGTAGATTGTTGTGAACATTCGGAGCTTTATTATTTACATTCGTAGACCACGGTTTACTCGTGACCATCTTGGTGTTACACGGATGACCTCACGCTCGTGCGAGTGTTTTGACCGTTTGTGAATATGAATATGAATAAATATTTCATTTTGGATCACAGCTCAGGTTAAGAACGCATTAATAACGTTTCTAGCTCCTAAATAATCCTGACTGGCGGTGACCTTTGATCGATCCCGAACGTATCGTGCTTGAAGGTACAGTAGAAACTCTGGAAGACGCAACTGTTGGTCTCCGTCCCTGTGCCGTCCCTGTGATTGGTGTATTATTTTCCTGATGAGTTATATGGTTCTTAATCATGTTTATAACCTCTCACTTCACTATCAGAGCGTTATTCAGCACCTTCCGGCTAACGGATGTAAAATATCGTCCGTGTCAGCGACGTCTGCTCGGCTTTAAATGGAATTATCGTCGGTGTAGACGTGAACACGTGTGTTCTACCAGACATACACACTACACACACACACACGGGTCTCACACACTCCTCGATGCAGTCCTACATCCTCTCCATGGTTTTCTCCTCCACATGTTCTTGCTCCTATCCTTCCTTTCATATCCGTCCCTCCCGAGGGTTTTGGGACGGGCCGGCAGTCCTGACCGGCTAATTCAGAACAGACTGTTCCCATTGTGACTCATAAATGTGTGTGTGTGTGTGTGTGCGTAGGGGTGTGTGTGTGCGTGCTGTGAAGCTCTTGGGGTGAGAATCAAGACGCTGTAAATCGCTGAAGTGTAGTCAGTGTGCATGTTTCCTAAACGGCCACCGGGAGCCCTGTTTGATTTGTAGAACTTGGAATGTTGACCATAAAACCGAGAGGCAAGGTGACATCTTGCCACCAGCAATATAACACACACACACACACACACACACACACACACACACACACACACACACACACACACACACACACACACACACACGAAAGGTATGGGAAATATCTGTAGGAGCATTTTCAGCCACATAAATAAAAGTAAATCATTTTCCTTTCTCTAACCGCACTGTCTCTTCTCTACCTCTCTGTTCTTCCTCTCCTCATCTCTCGACGGATCATAAACAGATGGAGATGGAAGCGGAGACGTCTTACGAGGTTCTCCAGATGACGCATCTGCTAACAGAGACCCGTAGCGCTGGCTTAAAGGCTCACGCTCATTAGATTTTTATCAGCAGAATTTAATTGTGCAATTTGCCACAGTTTCGGATTTCTCATCTGACACCCATTACAAATACACACTTGTGACCCAAACCTCAGTCTGGGAATTTGTAATCTTTATTAATTAAAGGACAATAAAAACGCTTTAGTCGTGTTTGTTTTGTGAGACACCGAAGCTGTTTGAATCAATTTCATACGTATGAAATACTGCAACCGTAACCAATAGTAACTGATTTCTTAATATTTATGAAAATATGATAGAATTTAGGGGGGTCACGGTGGCTTAGTGGTTAGCACGTTCGCCTCACACCTCCAGGGTCGGGGGTTCGATTCCCACCTCCACCTTGTGTGTGTGGAGTTTGCATGTTCTCCCCGTGCCTCGGGGGTTTCCTCCGGGTACTCCGGTTTCCTCCCCCGGTCCAAAGACATGCATGGTAGGTTGATTGGCATCTCTGGAAAATTGTCCGTAGTGTGTGTGTGTGTGTGAGTGAATGAGAGTGTGTGTGTGCCCTGTGATGGGTCGGCACTCCGTCCAGGGTGTATCCTGCCTCGATGCCCGATGACGCCTGAGATAGGCACAGGCTCCCCGTCCCCGTGACCCTCGGGCTTGGTGTTGTGTACTATGTACAGTACAGACCAAAAGTTTGGACACACCACCACCTTTTCAACAGGACGATGACCCCAAACACACCCCCAGGCTGTGTAAGGGCTATTTGACCATGAAGGAGAGTGATGGGGTGCTGCACCAGATGACCCGGCCTCCTCAGTTACCGGACCTGAACCCGATCCAGACGGTTTGGGGTGAGCTGGACTGCAGAGTGAAGGCAAAAGGGCCAACAAGTGCTAAGCATCTCTGGGAACTCCTTCAAGACTGTCGGAAGACCATTTCAGGTGACGACCTCTTGAAGCTCATCAAGAGAATGCCAAGAGTGTGCAAAGCAGTAATCAGAGCAAAAGGTGGCGACTTTGAAGAACCTAGAATATGACATATTTTCAGTCGTCTCACACTTTTTTGTTACGTACGTATATAATTCCACACGTGTTCATTCATAGTTTTGATGCCTTCAGTGTGAATCTACAATTTTCATAGTCATGAAAATAAAGAAAACTCTTCGAATGAGAAGTAGGGGTGTCCAAACTTTTGGTCTGTACTGTAGGTCATTCCACTGAACCGATATTGGGTGTTAACTTTGGACCAGCATCATGTTGGGTCAGTATTGGGTCATCATGACCGACACCCATTCAGCCGAAGGATAAATTCCTCCTTATCAACGTTGCCTTAATGTCACATAATTTCTGTCGGGTCCGCGTCAGGGCCGGTTCCATCCAAAAAGCATTAGGGTGGGCTGGTACAAATAATAGGTGGGCAATAAGTGGTAGTCACCCCAACACCTAATATGGACTGGGGAGGAGCACTGATTGCATGACCCAAATTTGGGTGGGCTAATCTCACCCCTGTCCACTGCTGCCTCCGGCCCAGTCTGACGTTGGGTAAAATTCTGTCCGTAATAAGATGTGCTGCTTGTGATTGGTCAACTTTAGTACGTCTATTATAGTAGAGTACGTAAATGATAGGATGCTAGGAGAGTTTGTAATCTAACCGGGAACCGTTACGGCCATGTCGGTACTGTAAGATGGGTAGGTCGTTAACAAGCCGCCAAATATTTGTGAACGAGCGGCTCGATTATAGTATTAGTTTAGAAAATTTTACCGTGTTTACGCTAATAGTCTGTGCGTGATGCGGACGAATTCCAAACTGAAGCAAAAAATACATTTCGTTGCTGGCGTAGAGTCGTGTCCTCGTTCACCTGTGTGTGTGTGTGTGTGTGTGTGTGTGTGTGTGTGTGTGTGTGTGTGTGTGTGTGTGTGTGTGTGTGTGTGTGTGTGTGTGTGAATGGCAAGCTTAAACCTTAAACCTTCACACACACTTAAGTATCACTGAACCACATTTCTGAGCTACACCACTCCTAATTGACCATAGCAGCAAGCTTGATTTTCTTATGTTAAATCCTTTACAGCCCGAGGGCCCGGAAGCGTGAAACAAGCTTTATCCCTCTGTTTTTATTTCTTTTCTTCTTATTTTTCCATGGTTCAAGCAGGGAAACATCATCCACCCATCTCTCTTTCATTCTTCTAAAGGGGGGGGATGCTTGAGCGAGCCAGCCAGGAGAAAGGGAGTTAAAAGGTGGAGATGCGGAGCAGAATGGCAGGTCGAGGTGGAGCAGGAGAGTGAGAATGACAGCGAGGCTTTAAGTCATCTGGAAGCATTAAGAGTTTTGTCGAAGAGGCCCGAGGCTGAAGTGTGCTCAGTCAGGCAGGGGAGATTAAATGGTACGCAGACAGATGAGGCAAGCTGCGTGAAGGCGACGGAGCATATGCCGGTGCGCAATGACGGATAGCAATAAACTTATATAGGAGCTTTCATACATAGAGCAAGTTTTTATTTTATTTATTTATTTATTTATTTTTTTTTCCTCGGTTCGTTTCGTCTAGTTTTTTTTTTTTTTTTTTTTTTTTTTTTTACCCCAAACGACCGGACTTCACACACGGGATCGAACGAATGCAGATCGTTTGCATTTATTAGCATTTGTGTTGCCTTTTTTTTTTTTTATCTTCGCATCCTCAAAGGAGATTTGTAGAGCGCCTCAGTCTATTTTTAATAGTAATAGCAAGCCTCCGTTCATTCGCTTCACCCTTTCGCTTCACCCGTTCAGGTTCGTTCCTGACAGAACAGACGTCGATTAAAGTGGCGGGGTGATGACGTCGATCGATCTGCTCCAAGTTTTCTTTTTTTTTCGTTTGGGATATATAAGGATATAAAGAGACGTAATGCAGTATTTGGAAGCTAAATTGTGAACAGGGAGAAAGGGAAGGACGAAGGAGAAGAAAAAATTGTCAGAAATGGATTGTGTTTTATTTTCTGTTTGTCGCAGTAAAGAAGAAAATTTCCGCTTTAAGGTTACGTGAGAATGGAGAATATTGAGACGCGATAATTATTTGGAATAGGTTTACATATATATTTGTATATTTTATATTAAATTTATTTATTTATTTATTTATTTATTTATTTATTTATTCATATAATAAAATAAATCCCACTCGTTAATCATGCTGCAGCTTTAATTCGCTTCTGTTTATATCGTTCTGAAGTAAATTACCAAAAGCATCTGATGATCTTAAAACATTTTTTTTTTTACGATATTCTACAAAACAGGTATTCATTTAATCTCACTGTCCAATTTAATAGGAACGCCGGTAGACTTGTTCGATCATGCACTTCTCTAAACAACCGATAATGTGGCTGCAGAACCGTTTGAGATGCAGTTCATCGCTTGATGTTCGATTTTATCTCCACAGCACTTCTATAGAACTGAAGTTCAGGATTAAGATTAGACTTTATATTTAAATGTGTTTGTGTTTGTCCCTAATGAACAAGCCTGAGGTGACCGAGGAGACTAGATGCAAGAGGGAGGAACCTTGTGAGGAACCAGACTCCAATGGGAACCTCATGCTCATTTGGGTGATGTTCACATCAAACATCAGAAAGGAGAAAATCGTGGTGTGGTTGTTTTTAGAGACACTGTGGTGAACAGAAAAGCATCTGGTGGTCATGAGAAGAAGACCACATCAGGTTCATCTCCTGCCAGTCGAGAACAGGGATCTGACCTCATCAAGGGTCTTCAGCTGTCCGGTTTGGATGAATCTGTACCACAATATCCTCAGATCCCTGTTCTTAGCTGCCAGGTTAAGGAACCTGATGTGGTCTTTACCTGTTGTAGCTCATCCACCCCACCTCAAGGTTCTGAGATGCTTCTCTGACATCATCTCTGATCTCTCATCAACACAAAGGTTCGATTCACAGAGATCCCACTTCTTCTCCATCCCGATCTTTGCTACGGACATCAGCCGAAGCTCTCGATCTCGATCTCTGACCGAACGATCCGATGCGTCGCTCCGCCGCTACGTGATTGGCCGATTCGAATAACCTTAAAAAAACCATCACCTGCTGTATTACAAGTGAATATCTAAGGCTTTATTTTGTTCTTCCTCATACAGACACCACTATCTGTCAGCTGAAGAAATCCACTCGGTCTTCTGCTGGAACAGGAAATAATAATACCTATGAGCTTAATATGAACATCGTTCCCAATTACCGCTTCAAATCTATAACTCTTTCCAGCAAATGACATTAAGTTGAATTTATTCTTACACTCGCACTGACTGACGGGAGCTAAATGACAAAATGATTAAGTCAGCATTTGCACAGGGTTATTGATATTCAGCGATAATGGGTAATTGTGGTTATAAATCATAATGCTGACAACCTCCAATCTTGAGCAGAACTGCTGGCTCTATTTCTTTGATTTTTCCATTTTTCTCTCATAGTGAATAGCGTAATGGAAAAGAATGGGGGGGGGGGGGCAACTACATGGTAGAAAGACTGTGACTTTTTTTTTTAATTGTAGATGACATGATTGGATTCCTGAACTGATTGAACAGGAGGATTGGGAAGTTCTTAAAGCTCTTGAGATTTTACCTTTGAAATTGTTTTTGTTTTTCCTTTCATTCATTCATTCATTCATTCATTTCCTAGCGCTTTTATCCGAACTTCTCGGGTCACGGGGAGCCTGTGCCTATCTCAGGTGTCATCGGGCATCGAGGCAGGATACACCCTGGACGGAGTGCCAACCCATCGCAGGGCACACACACACTCTCATTCACTCACACACTCACACACTACGGACAATATTCCAGAGATGCCAATCAACCTTTGGACCAGTCTTTGGACCGGGGGAGGAAACCGGAGTACCCGGAGGAAACCCCCGAGGCACGGGAGAACATGCAAACTCCACACACACAAGGCGGAGGCGGGAATCGAACCCCCGACCCTGGAGGTGTGCTAACCACGAAGCCGGTAGAAAGCGGTAGAAGCGGTAGAAAATGAATGAGTGAATGTTACGGTAAATTAAATACTGAAGATTTCAGTGTTTAATTTTTTGTTTGTTTGAAAGAGGAAAAAAAAATTATAACTTGAATACATTTCAGGACCTAAATAATTCTACAATAAATGAAGTGATGATAAGAATTTGTCACTCGTTAAAAATGAATCGCTGTTTAATGAGACCGCTGATGAGCATGCGTCCCTGCGGCCTTCGTACCGGTACCGCCGCCGCCGCCGCCGCCGCCGCCACCTGAAAGTTTTA
>NC_062523.1:30346095-30376095 GCF_022655615.1 Tachysurus fulvidraco
ACACACACTTCTTCCGTTTATCTTAACATGTCTCTGTGGATAACCAGGAAAAAAAAACTCCACCGCCGTCAAAACCGAACGCTTTCCTTTCTCTGTTCACTTCACGATCGTGTATTCAGTGTAGGTTCATGTTCCAGATCTCAGCTAACGTACAGTAAGAGGAACCCGACGTGGTCTCCTTGCCGGAGCTCGTCCTCCTCGGGTTTTGAGACCTTGTGTGTTCCGGGATGCTTTTCTCCTCCTCCTCCTCCTCCTCCTCCTCACTACAGGTTAGATCGCCTTCGTCAGCTCGTGGACGTGACTTAGATCCTTAACGAGGTCTTTCTGATTGTAGAATCTTTTTTTATACACCGTAGAACAAATGTTTATGGAATATTCAAACCGTTACATCCAGGACACCGACAACAATGCCATGGTCAGTCATTCCATGGAGATTTTTTTTTTCATTCCCATTATACAGTAATTCCTTGATGTGAGCTGAAGCTCTTGACTCGTGTCTTAACTTTTTGAGACGTAGCATGGTGAAGGTCGACTTTATGCTCAAATCACACATTTACAGATTCTTTGTGCTCTAATGGAACAGTAATGTTGTCGCATCACAGCCTCGGGCTCCCGGCTTTAACCCTCGGCTCGGGTTACTGTCTGCGTGTAATTCTTCCCCCTTTGGGTTCTCCGGTTTCTTACCTCGATGGTCTGGCATCCAATTTAAGCTGTATTCCTACCTCACACCCATTGTTCCTAGAATCGGCTCCTGGGTTTACACTTGTACATCTGCAGATTAAGGAATTTATCCAATCAGCCAATCACATGACAGCAGGACAATACCTAAACCCCTGCAGATACGGGTCAAGAGCTTCGGTTACCGTTCACATCAGGTCCTGAATGTTTTACAGGTGGAAACAACCGGAAGGCTAAAGCAACCCAAATAATCACACTTGACGAGCAGCAAAGCATCTTTAATTGCGTGTGCACGTGACGTGGCGTGACATACGGTGACCCATACTCAGAATTCGGTCATTTAACCCATCCAAAGTGCACACACACACACACACACACAGCAGTGAACACACACACCGTGAACACACACCCGGAGCAGTGGGCAGCCATTTATGCTGCGGCGCCCGGGGAGCAGCTGGGGGTTTCGGTGCCTTGCTCAAGGGCACCTCAGTCGTGGCCGGCCCGAGACTCGAACCCACAACCTTAGGCTTACGAGTCAGACTCTCTAACCATTAGGCCACGACTTGCCCCACGTGTCGTGATGACGTCATGATCGTGCGATGCGTCTCATCCGCTCCGATCCCTCTATATTTCCTCTCAAAAGCTCCTCCAGATATACCGATAAAAGCTGTTCTGCTTCTCGTTAGCTGCTAAAGTCAAACCGGTCACCAGCTCTCTGGCAGTCGTGTGATTTAAACTCATAATCAACAGGACAGGATTTTAACCACGGCGTCACATCGCAGCTTTGAAACTTCTAGCCACTTTGCTTTCGGTTCGTTCTGTCATCTTCTGCTTTTCTTTTTTTTTTCCTCCTCTTTGTCTCGCTCTTCTCCCCTCCCTTACAGCTTCTCTCTCTCTCTCTCTGAGCCGAGGCAGATGGAGAAGACTCGGGCTCATTTAATGGTCAGTTTAGCTAATGCGCTAATGGTTGCAGAGAGAGTGACAGCGAGGTAATGAGCGCTTCATTTGGCCAATCGGCTCCGTTTCTGCCGTGCATAATCAGCATCTCGGGCCCGGTTGCCGTGGCACGCGTCACCGAGGTAATTGCACCTTTCAGAGCCGCTCGGCCGCCGGACGAGAGAAAGAGTGAGAGAGAAAAAAGAAGGAATTAAGAAGAGGGAAATAATCTCGTCTACGTAAAGGAAAATCGGCCGAGAAATTAAAAGACGTTTAGGATGAAAGATGAATTTATTTATTTATTCACCCCCCCCCCCCCTACAAACACAAACTTTCGAGAATATTTAGTCATAAAATTCCCGAAACGTTTCAGACGAAGCCTGACGCCGTACCTTCAAGCTTCCTGTGTATGTTCCACCATGTTTTTTGATGTCAAACACGTTTATTGTTCTCGGTGCTAAGTGTGAGGAGTTTGTGTGTGTGTGTGTGTGTGTGTGTGTGTGTGTGTGTGTGTGTGTGTGGGTGCAGTTTCTTCTCAGACAAATCCACAGATGTCTAATTACTGCCCAATTGTAGCAGCAGGGAACATGCTTTTGCACCCTGTCTTCTCCTTCTGCTCGCTCCCTCCCTCGCGACGCTGACAAACGGCTGCGAGCGGCTAATCTCAGACATTTGTCATACGAAGGTAATTGCATGCTTGTGTTCTTGCCTGCCTGCCTCCTTCTCTTTCTCTCTAATTGACCCACGAGCAGCTAACTTCTCCACTTCCTCCGCTTCCTTCTTTCCCCGTTCCCTTCTTTCTCCCTCTTTACCGACACACATGTTTAATGTAAAGAAGGTTTTCGAGAGTCACCACGTGTTCACATACAGACAGGGATAAAGGAGCCGAAGGAGGATTCGTGTTCAACACGTGTGAACTGTTGGAAACTTTGGAGCTCACGATCGTGTTCTTGCAGTCAGTCGTGATTCATTGCTGGGATAAATAGAGCAATCCAGAGGAATGTGATATGTTGTGTGTTTAAACTGCGTGCACGCACGCACGCACACACACACACACACACACACACACACACACACACACACACACACACACTTTAAAACAGTCAGTTGTTAATGTTCTCACCCGTGATGAACAAAAACACACATAGTCCCTCTCTCACACACACACACACACACTGACACACATTTTTTTTTATTTTCTACCATGCGCCACCCTCCCAAAAAACTAATACACACACACACACACACACACACACACACACACACACACACACACACACACACGTCACTGAGGAGCTGTTGGTCTGTCTGGTGTAAAAGGTCGGATGTCTGAGCTATCTGTTCTCCTGACATGTGGAATGCACAAAAGTGTGTGTGTGTGTGTGTGTGTGTGTGTGTGTGTGTGTGTGTGTGTGTGTGTGTGTGTTGGTCTGTTTGCTTGAACATTGATTATATGTAAAAATGTGTGTGGGAAAAAGTTTACAAATCTCATATCCACAACCCTAGTTTAGAGCTGATGAATGTGTCCTACACACCTCTCTCTCTCTCTCTCTCTCTCTCTCTCTCTGTCTCTCTCTCTGTCTCTCTCTCTCTCTCTCTCTCTCTCTCTCTCTCTCTCTCTTTCTCTCCCTCACTCTCTGTCTCTCTCTCGCTCGCTCTCTGTCTCTCTCTCTCTCGTCTCTCTCTCTCTCACACACTGTCTCTCTTTCTCTCTCTCATCTCTCCCTCTCTCTCTCTTTCTCTATCGCTCGCTCTCTGTCTCTCTCTCACACTCTCTCTCTCTCATCTCTCCCTCTCTCTCTCTCTCTCTCTCTCTCTCTCTCTCTCTCTCACACACACACACATTGTCTCTCTCTCTCTCGTCTCTCTCTCACACACACACATTGTCTCTCTGTCTCTCTCTCTCTCTCTCTCTCTCATCTCTCCCTCTCTCTCTCTCTCTCTCTCTCTCTCATCTCTCCCTCTCTCTCTCTCTCTCGCTCGCTCTCTGTCTCTCTCTCTCATCTCTCCCTCTCTCTCTCTTGCTCTCTGTCTCTATCTCTCTCTCATCTCTCCCTCTCTCTCTCTCGCTCGCTCTCTGTCTGTCTGTCTCTCTCTCTCTCTCTCTCTCTCTCTCGTCTCTCCCTCTCTCTCTCACCCCCCCTCTCTCCCACACTGTCTCTCTCTCTCACACTCTCTGTCTCTCTCATCTCTCTCTCTCTCTCTCTCACACTGTCTCTCTCTCTCACACACTCTCTCTCTCTCTGTCTCTCTCTCTCTCTCTCTCTCTCTCTCTCTCACACACACACACACTCCCCCCCCCTCTCTGAAAAGAACATCAGATATTTTCAGTGCAATGGCGTAGATCATAAATTAGCCTCCAATCTGAGAATCAGATAATGTGATGGAGTTTATACTGGCTTCTATAATGCTCACTTAATGTGTGTGTGTGTGAGAACAAGTTTCTTTATTTACTCTTTTATTCTCACATAATACACACACACACACACACACACACACACACACACACACACACACACACACACACACTCCTTTGCTGAATGATGAGGGCTTTTCTGGACGTTAGCCTGTTTAAACAGCACAGAGGATGATTAGACAAACGAGGTTTCTTTCTGGTGTTGATGTTGTCAGGCCACCAAACCAAGATCTCACTCTCTCTGTTTCTCACACACACACACACACACACACACACACACACACACACACACACACACACACACACACACACACACACAATCCATACAAACAAGGTACCGATATGACAATCTTGAGAAAAAAAATTTGCTCATTGCACGTCCACTTCAGATACATTTACACATATGTATCTATTTGGGCAGCTTTCTTAACACTGGTTGCATACGTGTGTGTGTGTGTGTGTGTGTGTGTGTGTGTGTGTGTGTGTGTGTGTGTGTGTGTGTGTGTGTGTGTGTGTGCGCGCATGTCATTACACATTTACAGCATTTAGCAGACGCCCTTATCCAGAGGCACGTACATTTTTATCTCATTGTTATACAACCTTCCGATTGGTAGCCCAACACCTTGGACCTTGACATTTTTTTCTTTCTCCTGTGTATTTCATCATTAAGACCTTAAACATCGGAGTGTTTTAACCCTTTCACACTTTCATTACGTGGTGTGTCTGATGATAACCGAGCAGATTACCGGTGTCTTCCCCAGCAGGCCGAGTGGTTCCTCTCGGTCTCGTACAGTACCCGTGTCTGTTTCCCGTCACGTACTGTACAGTTCCAGTTCCAGAAGTTCTCTGTGACGTGTGTACGATCCGTTTCCTGTCATGTTGTGTAAATCCTGACTAATTAATCAGGCAGATTTCACCCTGATCGTGCGAACGTCTCGACACACTACATGCTACAGTACTGCTGTAGATGCTTTCCACTTTTTCAGACCTGCCCGATTCATCCCGATGTTCCGTCTCGGCTTTCGGCTTCAGCTTTATGGATCGCTTCCTGCTGTTATGGATGGTTTTGTATGAATAACCTTAAGCTTGCGATTCACTAAAGTGGTCCCATCTTTTCTTCAGGCCCGGTAGATACGATGGATTATCTGATGTCACTCAGAATACGATGGCTTTCCTTTTGAGTCGGTCAAGCTTTATTCCTTAAGTCGGCTCTGGGAGATCGATCGGGTCACCGTGGCCTCCTGATAGCTTGTTACAGCTAGTCACTAATCAAGACGGTGGATTTTTTGCTTATCTACTGTAGATAAACAGCATGGCTTCTAGACACCTCGACGCCGTCACTGGAATTGGATGTTCTTGGTAAAACTTCATTTTTTTGCTGTTAATAATAAGCTCCAATCTTCTGGGAAGGATTCTAAATTTTGGAGTTTAAGGTCTTCAGCTAAAAGGGCATTAGTGGGATCAGGAGCACACTCCAGTGTTGTTCCAGTGGTATTGAGTCAGAGTCAGGGCTCTGTGCAGGATCTTCAAGCTCTTCACACACCATGTCTTCATGGAGCTCTGTGCTTTGTCATGCTGGAACAGTGTTCAGGTCTTGTATTTCCAGTGAACAGAGATTATAAACCTTTTATAAATTATAAAACCTTATAAAATAATAGATTATAAATTATTATAATCCTTTGGCTATTTTCTGGACAAATCAAACGAAGCAAAGCAACGTATAATACAATAAATCAATACATCAGGGCGAGAAAATAACCCCATCTCCAAATATCTCCAGTTTCATGAGGGGGAAAAAAAAAAGTAATATTCATTTAGATTACAGACAAATTATAATAAATGTAGTATATTGATGTAGATATTAAATGCGCATTAATACGTCCCCATTTAACCTTTATATATATATATATATATATATATATATATATATATATATATATATATATATATATATATATAAACAGTAAACTAGAACATAATTATGTGATCATTTATTTATTTATTTATTTATTTATTTATTTATTTGATGGATGGATGGATGGATGGCCAGGTCGGAGGCATGGGATATTCTGCTTGTTCTCATAAATCAGGAATACCATTTCTTCACACACTGATAATTTTGCTCTGTGAAAACAGATGATCCTTCAACAGGGTCGGGGGTTCGATTCCCACCTCCGCCTCGTGTGTGTGGAGTTTGCATGTTCTACCCCGTGCCTCGGGGGTTTCCTCCGGGTACTCCGGTTTCCTCCCCCTGTCCAAAGACATGCATGGTAGGTTGATTGGTAGCTCTGAAAAATTGTCTGTAGTGTGTGTGTGTGTGTGTGTGTGTGTGAGTGAATGAGAGTGTGTGTGTGCCCTGTGATGGGTTGGCACTCCGTCCAGGGTGTATCCTGCCTCGATGCCCGATGACGCCTGAGATAGGCACAGGCTCCCCATGACCAGAGAAGTTCGGATAAAAGCGGTAGAAGATGAATGTAAGTGTTGTGATGCATGTGGCTGATAAACTAGTAGCTAAGAACAGGATCGCGTGTCACCGCCATGTGCTTTACTGATCGTCTATAAAAATTCCGTTAATATTTATACAGTATAAAAATGTTTATAGTGGATCAAAGAGATCATCTGAGAAACTAGTCTGGGTTTAAAAAATAAAGGTCACGGCTCTATCGGTAGAAAATATCTCGTTAGTACAAGTTGTATGAATTCATATGAATGAGAAATGTGGAGAATTTACTTACTTGGATGGGGGGGGGGGGGAAGTCATAAAAAATGCAGGAACGGTTGAGGAGACTTCTCCCCTACTTTGTACTTCTACTACTGCTAACTTCTATATTTACAGATACTTTAGGAATAATTTGAGGAAAAGAAAAACACTATTTTGTATCCCACTTTTCTCTTTGAGATACTGACATTGCAGCATACAGTAATTAGCATGAAAAATGATGGCGTGAGCATTCTGCTTTAATATCGTTAATATAAACCAGGAACAAAATTAATTGCCCCTTAATACTTCCTTCAGAAACTCTTCTGCCGTATCTCGTTCATCTCGAATCTTAAAGATCTCCTACTGATGTAGGATTTAACTCGCATAATGACCAACTCACTAAAGCCTAACTCTTTAAATGTATCTATGTGATGTCATCGATCAGGATATAGGACGTATATAGCTGTATAAATTTAAAGGCATTTCTACAACACGCTAAGTCACTGTAGGATGAGATCTGAACTTTCATTCATTCATTCATCTTCTACCGCTTATCCGAACTTCTCGGGTCACGGGGAGCCTGTGCATATCTCAGGCGTCATCGGGCATCGAGGCAGGATACACCCTGGACGGAGTGCCAACCCATCACAGTGCACACACACACTCTCATTCACTCACACACACACACACTACGGACAATTTTCCAGAGACGCCAATTAACCTACCATGCATGTCTTTGGACCGGGGGAGGAAACCGGAGTACCCGGAGGAAACCCCCGAGGCACGGGAAGAACATGCAAACTCCACACACACAAGGCGGAGGTGGGAATCGAACCCCCGACCCTGGAGTATATTATATTATATTATATTATATTTAATATATAATTGACCAAAAAATTGGAATCAGAATCACTTTTATGGAATTCGCCCGTGTTCAGCTTTGAATTTATTTGGCATGATGTCACTTCACAGAAGTGGTAAATGGATAAAAAAAATGAACAGTTTCTGGAATTTCTTTCATTTTTTGTTTTTATCTAGCATGCTAGGTTTAAATGTTAAGCCCAGATAAAACAGGAGGGAAAAGAATCCGGTGTAAAACCTGTGGCAAAATGAAGACAATTTGGCGTCTGAACAGGGAGCAGCCGAAGGACGACATGGTAGGTCGATTGGCATCTCTGGAAAATTGTCCGTAGTGTGTGTGTGAGTGAATGAGAGTGTGTGTGTGTGTGCCCTGTGATGGGTTGGCACTCCGTCCAGTGTGTATCCTGCCTCGATGCCCGATGACGCCTGAGATAGGCACAGGCTCCCCGTGACCCGAGTAGTTCGGATAAGCGGTAGAAGATGAATGAATGAAAAAATTTTCTATCAAAAAAAACATTTTTTTATTTCTTTACGTGTTAATAAATAGAAGCGTGAATTTGACGATCGAGGCTCAGACACTTTATATTCCTCAGTAGAGTCTCCGTGCTCTACGTTCAGGAACCCAACCGTATCCTGACTCGTCTCACAGCGGACCAGCGACAATACGATGATTCACCGATCGAAAACGTCAGGAGTCGCTTTTTATACGGCAGAATAGAATAGCAGTGAGAAAAAAAAGGAGAGAAAAGGAGAGAAAGGCTAAACACGCGGATTTTAACACACCGTGTGAATCATTTCTGACCCTGAGAAAGCTTGTAGAGATTTTAGTATTTTTTACACAATACAGTGTTAATGATTTGAGCCTGAAACCAACTGAAGTCCTGATACTTGACATGAATTTGTCAAAAGTAACATGAACATCTTTGGTGAATTCTGTACAGTCTGATGTGTGAACATTATTATACACGAGCACCGTTTTAGCACCATCGTGTGAATGATTTTGGACACGATCTTGTTTTTCGATCCAGTCTGCTCCATCCTGCATGTTAGATACCCCAATAACCCCAGACTGCTCCATCCTGCATGTTAGATACCCCAATAACCCCAGACTTCTCCATCCTGCATGTTAGATACCCCAATAACCACAGACTTCTCCATCCTGCATGTCAGATACCCCAATAACCCCAGACTTCTCCATCCTGCATGTTAGATACCCCAATAACCCCAGACTTCTCCATCCTGCATGTCAGATACCCCAATAACCCCAGACTTCTCCATCCTGCATGTTAGATACCCCAATAACCACAGACTTCTCCATCCTGCATGTCAGATACCCCAATAACCACAGACTGCTCCATCCTGCATGTTAGATACCCCAATAAGTCCAGTCTGCTCCATCCTGCATGTCAGATACCCCAATAACCCCAGACTTCTCCATCCTGCATGTCAGATACCCCAATAACCCCAGACTTCTCCATCCTGCATGTCAGATACCCCAATAACCCCAGACTTCTCCATCCTGCATGTCAGATACCCCAATAACCACAGACTTCTCCATCCTGCATGTTAGATACCCCAATAACCCCAGACTGCTCCATCCTGCATGTCAGATACCCCAATAACCCCAGACTTCTCCATCCTGCATGTCAGATACCCCAATAACCCCAGACTGCTCCATCCTGCATGTTAGATACCCCAATAACCCCAGACTTCTCCATCCTGCATGTCAGATACCCCAATAACCCCAGACTTCTCCATCCTGCATGTCAGATACCCCAATAACCCCAGACTTCTCCATCCTGCATGTTAGATACCCCAATAACCACAGACTTCTCCATCCTGCATGTTAGATACCCCAATAACCACAGACTGCTCCATCCTGCATGTTAGATACCCCAATAACCACAGACTGCTCCATCCTGCATGTTAGATACCCCAATAACCCCAGACTGCTCCATCCTGCATGTTTGATACCCCAATAACCCAAGACTTCTCTATACTGCATGTTTGATACCCCAATAAGCCCAGTCTGCTCCATCCTGCATGTTAGATACCCCAATAACCCCAGACTGCTCCATCCTGCATGTTAGATACCCCAATAACCCAGACTTCTCCATCCTGCATGTTAGATACCCCAATAACCCCAGACTTCTCCATCCTGCATGTTAGATACCCCAATAACCCCAGACTTCTCCATCCTGCATGTTAGATACCCCAATAAGTCCAGACTGCTCCATCCTGCATGTTTGATACCCCAATAAGTCCAGTCTGCTCCATCCTGCATGTCAGATACCCCAATAACCCCAGACTTCTCCATCCTGCATGTCAGATACCCCAATAACCCCAGACTTCTCCATCCTGCATGTTAGATACCCCAATAAGTCCAGTCTGCTCCATCCTGCATGTCAGATACCCCAATAACCCCAGACTTCTCCATCCTGCATGTTAGATACCCCAATAAGTCCAGTCTGCTCCATCCTGCATGTTAGATACCCCAATAGCCACAGACTTCTCCATCCTGCATGTCAGATACCCCAATAACCACAGACTGCTCCATCCTGCATGTTAGATACCCCAATAAGTCCAGTCTGCTCCATCCTGCATGTCAGATACCCCAATAACCCCAGACTTCTCCATCCTGCATGTCAGATACCCCAATAACCCCAGACTTCTCCATCCTGCATGTTAGATACCCCAATAACCCCAGACTTCTCCATCCTGCATGTCAGATACCCCAATAACCCCAGACTTCTCCATCCTGCATGTCAGATACCCCAATAACCCCAGACTTCTCCATCCTGCATGTTAGATACCCCAATAACCACAGACTTCTCCATCCTGCATGTTAGATACCCCAATAAGTCCAGTCTGCTCCATCCTGCATGTTAGATACCCCAATAAGTCCAGACTTCTCCATCCTGCATGTTTGATACCCCAATAACCCCAGACTTCTCCATCCTGCATGTCAGATACCCCAATAACCCCAGACTTCTCCATCCTGCATGTTAGATACCCCAATAAGTCCAGTCTGCTCCATCCTGCATGTTAGATACCCCAATAAGTCCAGACTGCTCCATCCTGCATGTTTGATACCCCAATAAGTCCAGTCTGCTCCATCCTGCATGTTTGATACCCCAATAAGTCCAGTCTGCTCCATCCTGCATGTTTGATACCCCAATAAGTACAGTCTGCTCCATCCTGCATGTTAGATACCCCAATAAGTCCAGTCTGCTCCATTCTGCATGTTTGATACCCCAATAAGCCAAGACTGCTCCATCCTGCATGTTTGATACCCCAATAAGTCCAGTCTGCCCCATCCTGCATGTTAGATACCCCAATAAGCCAAGACTGCTCCATCCTGCATGTTAGATACCCCAATAAGTCCAGTCTGCTCCATTCTGCATGTTTGATACCCCAATAAGCCAAGACTGCTCCATCCTGCATGTTTGATACCCCAATAAGTACAGTCTGCTCCATCCTGCATGTTAGATACCCCAATAAGTCCAGTCTGCTCCATTCTGCATGTTTGATACCCCAATAAGCCAAGACTGCTCCATCCTGCATGTTTGATACCCCAATAAGTCCAGTCTGCCCCATCCTGCATGTTTGATACCCCAATAAGTACAGTCTGCTCCATCCTGCATGTTAGATACCCCAATAAGTCCAGTCTGCTCCATTCTGCATGTTTGATACCCCAATAAGCCAAGACTGCTCCATCCTGCATGTTTGATACCCCAATAAGTCCAGTCTGCCCCATCCTGCATGTTAGATACCCCAATAAGCCAAGACTGCTCCATCCTGCATGTTAGATACCCCAATAAGTCCAGTCTGCTCCATTCTGCATGTTTGATACCCCAATAAGCCAAGACTGCTCCATCCTGCATGTTTGATACCCCAATAAGTACAGTCTGCTCCATCCTGCATGTTAGATACCCCAATAAGTCCAGTCTGCTTCATTCTGCATGTTTGATACCCCAATAAGCCAAGACTGCTCCATCCTGCATGTTTGATACCCCAATAAGTCCAGTCTGCCCCATCCTGCATGTTAGATACCCCAATAAGCCAAGACTGCTCCATCCTGCATGTTTGATACCCCAATAAGTCCAGTCTGCTCCATCCTGCATGTTAGATACCCCAATAAGCCAAGACTGCTCCATCCTGCATGTTTGATACCCCAATAAGTCCAGTCTGCTCCATCCTGCATGTTAGATACCCCAATAACCACAGACTGCTCCATCCTGCATGTTTTTGATACCCCAATAACCCCAGCCTGCCCCATCCTGCATGTTTGCCCAACTTGGTTTTCTTGTTGTCTTTGATTAACATTTGATAGACAACAAACTTTTCTAGATTGAGCTGTGCTAGATTTCCAGAGAAGAAGAAACCAAAAATAAAAAAGTGTCACGATTCAAAATGGATAAACGAGAGCTCCATTTCTAAAGACCGAACAGAGTATTGAAGATAATTAAACAATAAAGTGATCAATGTTCTCATCCATTCAGAATGGAATCATGGACGTTCTCCTAAACTCCACATCATAGCTTGGCTCCACATCAATTCAAGAAGTTTGTTATATTTCTGCTCCCATTATAAATACAGAGCAGAATATTATATTCCAACCTTTTCCAAGATTCCGAAGAGCGTCAGTGAACCTCATCAACCTCCAGCTAACTGATGCTGCATAAACACGCCGCGGCTTCGATGATCCGTCAGTTTGCTCAGCTTGCAAAAACCTCTCAGCCTCAGATGGTCCGAGTTGTATTTTTCCAGTGAGTTGATAAACGGTGTCTGAAGTTACACACATTCTTTGCACACCAGCTGAAATATTTATTGTTAGTTTGAAATGGGAATGTGCTCGAGATTGTAGATGAAGGGGTCGGAATGAACATTCTCTTGTTGAACGCGTGATATACGCTGTGATAAGTGGAATAAATTAAGCTAGCTATTAAGGTCAGGGTGAAGGAATGTAGTGACGTGTGTGTGTGTGTGTGTGTGTGTGTGTGTGTGTGTGTGTGTGTGTGTGTGAGAGAGGTTTTATTGCTGGAAAAATGTAGTCTTTGCGATGTCTATTGTGTCTGATAAAGAAAAAAAATTAAGAATTATATACAATAATTAATTCATTAATTAATTGTGATAATAATAATAATAATAATAATAATAATAATAATAATAATAATAATAATAGTGTCGATTCAAATACAAAAGGCGTGGCTTCAGTTTAAGTCTACTGATGTAAGAGGTGTGGCTCCGTGTAAGTCTAGGAGGCGTGGCCTCAGTATAAGTCTACTCATGTAGGAGGCGTGGCCTCAGTGTAAGTCTACTGATGTCGGAGGTGTGGTCTCAGTGTCAGTCTATTGATGTAAGGGGTGTGGCCTCAGTGTCAGTCTACTGATGTAAGAGGTGTGGCCTCAGTGTAAGTCTACTGATGTAGCAGGTGTGGCCTCAGTGTCAGTATACTGATGTAAGAGGTGTGGCCTAAGTGTAAGTCTACTGATGTAGGAGGCGTGGCCTCAGTGTAAGTCTACTGATGTCGGAGGTGTGGCCTCAGTGTCAGTCTACTGATGTAGGAGGCGTGGCCTCGGTGTCAGTATACTGATGTAAGAGGTGTGGCCTAAGTGTAAGTCTACTGATGTAGGAGGCGTGGCCTCAGGGTCATTCTACTTATGTAGGAGGCGTGGCCTCAGTGTAAGTCTACTGATGTCGGAGGTGTGGCCTCAGTGTCAGTCTATTGAGGTAAGGAGGTGTGGCCTCAATGTCAGTCTACTGATGTAAGTGGTGTGGCCTCAGTGTCAGTATACTGATGTAAGAGGTGTGGCCTCAGTGTCAGTCCATTGCTGTAGGAGGCGTGGCCTCGGTGTCAGTCTACTGATGTAAGAGGTGTGGCCTCAGTGTCAGTCCACTGATGTAAGAGGTGTGGCCTCAGTGTCAGTCCATTGCTGTAGGAGGTGTGGCCTCGGTGTCAGTCCATTGCTGTAGGAGGTGTGGCCTCAGTGTCAGTATACTGATGTAAGAGGTGTGGCCTCGGTGTCAGTCCATTGCTGTAGGAGGTGTGGCCTCGGTGTCAGTCCATTGCTGTAGGATGTGTGGCCTCGGTGTCAGTCCATTGCTGTAGGAGGCGTGGCCTCGGTGTCAGTCCATTGCTGTAGGAGGCGTGGCCTCGGTGTCAGTCCATTGCTGTAGGAGGCGTGGCCTCGGTGTCAGGCATATTTATTTCTCTTAATTGAAATTAGTGAAATTTTAAAACATGAATAATGTTCAAAAAAACAAACTTGTAAATTGATACAGATGTGCGGTTGGTGATGGACTTTCTTTGTTGGAAATGAAAAAACATTTTTTCTGATTTTGTTGTTGTTGTTTTTAGGATCTCTAAAGGCACTTTGTAGTATTAGCTTTAATGGCCTTTTAAAGTTAACATGTAAAATGATGTCTAATGGAAATGCCTTAAAAATACATGCATACATTTTCTGTTGATGCCAAAAAGCCACAATCAGTGACAAATATGCTTCTATTTTTTTGTGATACCTTCTTTCAATATTTTATCCCTGTGCAGTGTTTAGTGCCTTTTTTATTTTTTT
Source organism: Tachysurus fulvidraco (assembly GCF_022655615.1). Lineage (NCBI taxonomy): Eukaryota > Metazoa > Chordata > Actinopteri > Siluriformes > Bagridae > Tachysurus > Tachysurus fulvidraco. The sequence continues at coordinate 30,360,263 of NC_062523.1, forward strand.
TTTATTATTATTATTATTATTTTTTCTTCCAAAACCGACGTGTTGACTTATGGATGAATCCGTTTCAAATCACCATTTACAATTTTTTTTCAAATTCTAATAAAAATCTGAATAAATTGTAAGTCACAAAGAATTTACACTTTACAGAAACATAACAGATAATAATAATAAAATTGAATGAATAAAATAAGTCTTGGCATTTTACACCGCTGCAAACTCCCGCTGCTCAGCCACTTGCCAATAAACATCACTGTCATTCTGATTGTGATGTAGTTTATCTATCTTCAGGGGGGAAAACGCATGACACCTTATTCTGCTCTGAAAGTAAGATTTGAAATTATTTCGATATGAAAAGAGACACTGATTGTGATTGCAACATTTCTAAATATGCAAATCGAAGCACATTCATCACATTTTAATGAAGCGAGCGCTCGAACGACGTCGCACAATCGTACGGCGACGAGTGTCAGCCGATCAATCTGGTGGTTTAATCACTTGAATTAAACAAATCGGGTTATTACGACCTGACAATGATTAAAACACTTTCAAACTCCTGTTTGAAATTCCTCTCACTTGCCCATGGGAACTGCTTTAATCTTGGCAAATTATCGGACTACGTGCTACGCCTATTGCATTGTCACATTTACTTTCCCATCTTTGATTTCTTTTCCTTTTTCTTTCTTCACACGGTTGCACTTATTCTTTTGACGACAGATTTGTTGTTCCCCGGTCCTTTCTACTTTATTCAGAAGGTGAAGGCGAGGAGTCTGCCAATTATTTATTTATTTTTTTAAATCAGTTTGTGTAGCGAGCATGGACCATGATAATAAGGCTCTGTGCTGTGGTGCTGGGTGAAGCGGTACAGTAGTGAGTCATCGTGGAAAAGATAGAGGAAAAAAACAACACGGTTTCAGAAGAATGCATCAGCTCGTATGAAACGTTGAAGACATTTACAATGAGGTGAGGAACTAGTAGTAGAATAGTTGTTTTTATTCATTCATCTTCTACCGCTTATCCGAACTTCTCGGGTCACGGGGAGCCTAGAGCCTATCTCAGGCGTCATCGGGCATCGAGGCAGGATACACCCTGGACGGAGTGCCAACCCATCACACGGCACACACACTCTCATTCACACACACACACACACACACTACGGACAATTTTCCAGAGATGCCAATCAACCTACCATGCATGTCTTTGTACCGCGGGAGGAAACCGGAGTACCCGGAGGAAACCCCCGAGGCACGGGGAGAACATGCAAACTCCACACACACACAAGGTGGAGGCGGGAATCGAACCCCAAACCCTGCAGTAAGCATAGTATATATGAAAGGTGTGTTGGTTACAAACAAAAGTCTATTCCCAAGTTTTAATTACTTTCCATTTTCCTCCCAATTATGAATTACGTTACATTTTAATTGCTACTAAAAAAGCAGACCATAATAACAGGTCAGGTTCACTAAAACATCATGCATTCATATTCATTCAATTCGTTCAATATATTAGTATAGACATTCTAACGGACATTGTCTAAAAGCAGAAGTTTGCTTAATAAAAACTTTTTCTGACGTCTTATTCGCTGTAACCAATAATCACGGACGTCGTACCGCATGACCTCAATCACACACCTGACGATAAAAATAACCGCGTTTCAAAAGCAGCCGTCCATCAAATTTCCAATTCTTAAAACGAATGAGATGTAGAAAATGGAAAAAAAATTAGTGCGATTAGTGAGTCACGTCGATTAAGACTGATTTTAACCAAACAGGAGGCGGCATGTGGGCACAATTACAGCTGCTACATGTTGAAATTAAATCATTTTAAAATTTGCAAAAAAATGAAATAAATTAGATCGTATATTGCTTACAGTTTTCCAGCTGTTAAATCCTTATTGTTCATTTCTTAAAGTAGTTTATTAATTAACTTTTATTCATTTATTCATTTATTTATTTATTTGTTTATTTGTTTTTGCTCTGTAAAGGTGTTCAATTTTTTATTTCTTTTTTTAAAAGAATAAATTTCAAAAATAAAAGTTAGGATACTTTTATTAAATAAAAGTACCATTAGAGCGAATCATAAACTCATATAATGTCATTTATTTTACACCATTTCACAAGATATTTTACTAAAAAAAAAAAAATCCCCCCCTCCCTTCCTCCACATTCATTTGCTAGTCGAAACGGGTCAATCGAACTGACGGAGAAATGAAGTCAACAAACGATCCGTCGGTGACGTTTATGAGCTAAAATCTCAGCTATTTAGTCGAAGGGAACTTTAAGTAAAGCTTCCTGGCTGAGAAGCTCTCCCGATGCCGACGTTAAACGTATTCCTTATGAGGTTTTACGCATACTTAAGTTCATTTAAAATATAAATGAGGTTTGATTTTGTTTAACACTTTTCTTGGTCACTGAATAATTCCGTCTGTATTATTTCATAATGGCTCCATTATTATTCTAAAATAGTAGAAAATTGTAGAAATAAAGAAACCTTTTTTAATGAAAGGGTGTTTTTACATCTCTCTCTCTCTCTCTCTCTCTCTCTCTCTCTCTCTCTCTCTCTCTCTCTCTCTCTCTCTCTGTCTTACATACAGCTAGGCTAGAGATATAAAATCTCAATTCTTTATTTTTCTCCAGACAATTTCTTAACATTTTCTGTGATAATTCAATCTGCCCCCCTTCCCCATTCGAAATCGATTCAAAACAGCTAAATAAACCAATTTCATTTAATTTAGTGTTAAATCATTATATCATAATTCTCGTTAAACGGTTTGTAAATAAAAATGAATGTAATGGCTTCCGGTTAACTCTTATTTACGAGAAGTGGCCAATCAGAAGCTCCCATCATTCTCTGGAAACTTTCAGGGTGTTATGGGTGTGTCTTAGTTCGCTTCATCAGTCAGTCAAAGTTTTAAGATTAGAAAAAAATCATCACATAAATAGTTTGACTATAGAAAGTCAGATTCCAACAAATATCACCGACATCGGTAATCATTTGAGAGCAACGACAATGTAAAACTACATTTGTAGATGAACTTGGCTACTATTTTTTTCCCCCAGTTAAGAGACTTAAAATGGCTAATCGGTGCTCTGACAACAGATACGTTTGATCCAGATCCAGTAAATTTACACAGAAATAAATTCTTAAATGAATCAGTAATATAATAAAAATAGTAGGTATCATTCATTCATTTCCTACCGCTTATCCGAACTTCTCGGGTCACGTGGAGCCTGTGCCTATCTCGGGCGTCATCGGGCATCGAGGCAGGATACACCCTGGAATGAGTGCTAACCCATCGCAGGGCACACACACACTTTCACACTCACACACTCCGGACAATTTTCCAGAGATGCCAATCAACCTACCATGCATGTCTTTGGACCCGGAGAGGAAACCGGAGTACCCGGAGGAAACCCCGAGACACGGGGAGAACATGCAAACTCCACACACACAAGGCGGAGGCGGGAATCGAGCCCCCGACCCTGGAGGTGTGAGGCGAACGTTCTAACCGCTAAGCCACCGTGCCCCCTAATATATAATATATTAGAGATATGAAATAAACACTTTTGACCACTCTACAGTAGAACAGATTGCATAGTGCAGCGTGTCCTTCAGGCAGTGGCGCGTTGTGACAAATTTAGCCATGAAAGCTTGAGTACGTCTCCGCCTGTGTCTCTAGAGATGATCTGTAGTCGCTCATTATCTTTGAGCTAGAGGAAATCTGTTATTTGCTTTGTGTTCCGCTGATGACATACTTTCTTTTCTGTCTTGCATTTGACAGAGAAAGGCTTGCCTCAGTCTTTTAGTTCTTACAGTAAGACACTCGCAGTTCACAACATACAGTAGAACAGAAGCATAATGATGAAGAAGGACAAATTAACACACCTACTGAAACATGAGATAGAACGATGATAAAGAACGGGAACCGAATGACTCGGTAAGTTTTACGCTAAGAACGTTATTTAGGTAAGATCCTTAATATGAGCTACGGTATAGAAGACAAAACCCGGAAACGAACGAGAGAATGAAAAGAAAGAAGGAAAGAAATCTCTGGCCGAGTCCAAAATACGGTGAGATACATTAAAGGAAGTAAAAGAGACAGAGATTAGATTTTGATGTAGAACTGTCAGCTCTTCCTTGTTACTACCGTCCTTATTGCTTTAGATGATTTCATTGCTTTTGGAAATGTTGCATGAATTTGGCAATAAAGCAAAGTTGCACTGAGAGTGAATGAGAGAGAGATGATGATGATGATGAGTGACAGAAGGTGCTCGGGGAATGCTGAAGAGAACGGGATTGAAATGAGATAATTCACGTCAGCTGAGAAGAAAAAAGTGGACCGATAAAACACACACGGCGTCCAAGTTCCATGTCTGCTGATTGACTTTTTTTTTTTTATGTGGAGCTTCACATGGGAGATTTGGGCTGCTATTCTGTTCATGTTTATTTGTTTATTTATTTATTTATTTATACAGTATTTAAACGCTAAATGTAAAAATGATATGCATACATCAACATCTCGTTTTTACAAAGTTGTTTCTTTGAAATTTTATTCTTACACGGTTGAAAGTAAAAACGCTTGAGGTTTTATTTTTTTTCTCATAATGATTGACTTTTTAAAATTCATTCATTCATTCATCTTCTACCGCTTATCCGAACTTCTCGGGTCACGGGGAGCCTGTGCCTATCTCAGGCGTCATCGGGCATCGAGGCAGGATACACCCTGGACGGAGTGCCAACCCATCACAGGGCACACACACACACTCTCATTCACACACACACTCACACACTACGGACAATTTTCCAGAGATGCCAATCAACCTACCATGCATGTCTTTGGACCGGGGGAGGAAACCGGAGTACCCGGAGGAAACCCCCGAGGCACGGGGATAACATGCAAACTCCACACACACAAGGCGGAGGCGGGAATCGAATCCCCAACCCTGGTGGTGTGAGGCGCACGTGCTAACCACTAAGCCATAGTGCCCCCCACTTTTAAAAATTTTAATCGGTAATTTCGTCCCATTTGAACAGATCAGCATTAACATTAACACGACCAGTCAAATATCTCTAATTTGTCAAGGCACAAACTGCACAAGACCTCTGAAGGTGTGCTGTGGTATCTGGCATCAGAATGTTAGCAGCAGTCCTGTACGTACGTTGTAAGGTGGGGCTTCTATTCATCAGGCGTGTCTTCTTCCTATAGTCCATCCTGGTGCCATCTCCTCAGATGATTGATTAGACCATGCCACCTTCTTCCATATCTCATTGGTCCAGTTACATTGCACAAATTTCACCGTGGGACAGAATAACGGATAACAGAAAACACAGGAAATGACCAGGTGTAAAAACCCCCCTTAGAAACTCCTCCGCCTCGTGTGTGTGGAGTTTGCATGTTCTCCCTGTGCCTCGGGGGTTTCCTCCGGGTACTCCGGTTTCCTCCACCGGTCCAAAGACATGCATGGTAGGTTGATTAGCATCTCTGGAAAATTGTCCGTAGTGTGTGTGTGTGTGAGTGAATGAGAGTGTGTGTGTGCCCTGTGATGGGTTGGCACTCCGTCCAGGGTGTATCCTGCCTCGATGCCCGATGACGCCTGAGATAGGCACAGGCTCCCCGTGACCCGAGAAGTTCAGATAAGCGGTAGAGAATGAATGAATGAATGAATGAAAACAGCCTGGAGTGAATTTTCTGGAACCAAACTGTACATAGATTTTTCATCACCTCGTGGAAGAGGACGTTTTGGAGACGAAACGTTAAACGGATTCACACGTCGATGTTAAAAACAAGATTATGAAAGTATTCTAATAATTTGATTCCAAAGTAAAATAGAGTCAAAAATGCTGTAACTGTGTGTAAGTAAAATCTGCCCTAAATCGTCGGATCGGTCGTGTGTGTACGGCCCGTAGGTCCACGTGGGAAAGAGGAATGGAGTGAAGGAATGATGAGAATAGAGGGATAAAACTATCTAGAGGGACAGGAAGTCAATGTGTTGTAACAGAGATTTAGAGCAGACAAGTAAATGACGACACAAGGGACTGAGACAGAAATGTCCTGTCCACCTCACTCTCTCTCTCTCTCTCTCTCTCTCTCTCTCTCTCTCTCTCTCTCTCTCTCTCTCTCTATCTCTCTCTCACACACACACACACACACACACACACACACACACACACTTTACTTAATCCAGCTGTAAGCTGCCGTATAGACATACTACACATCCTTCAATGGCAAGAAGTGTGTGTGAGACGTGTGTTTGTGTGTCTATACTTTTGGTATTCCTCCAGCATGAGTGTTGTAGACTAACAGGGATTACCACTAAGTCATCTGGGGAGTCACATTGCTATTAGTGCTGACACTACTGCTCTGTCTTCATCCTTCATTCATCTCTCTCTCTCTCTCTCTCTCTCTCTCTCTCTCTCTCTCTCTCTCTCTCTCTCTTTCTCAATCTCCACATTCACTATTTAAGTAGTTTGAAAAACTTCCAAGGTTCTCGTTTGAAAAAGTTGTGTTTTATGATCAAATCCATAATGTCATGTCAGACTCTATCTATCTATCTATCTATCTATCTATCTATCTATCTATCTATCTATCTATCTATCTATCTATCTATCTATCTATCTATCTATCTATCTATCTATCTATCTATCAATTCAATTCAAGTTTATTTGTATAGCGCTTTTTACAATAGACATCGTCACAAAGCAGCTTTACAGAACATAAACACAGAGCAGAAGGTAAACATAATTAATGATAAAGGAAATAACGAATAATAAAAGAAATAAGAATTAACAGAATAAAAATTCTAGGTTATTATTAGATGTATATAGTTCCCAATGTGTATGTATTTATCCCCCTATGAGCAAGTCTGAGGTGACTCAGGCAGCAGTGGCAAGGAAAAACTGCCTTAAATTGGTAAAGGAAGAAACCTTGAGAGGAACCGGACTCGAGGGGGAACCCATCCTCATCTGGGTGACACTGGGGGTGTGATTGTAATATACAGTCAGGTAAATGTTGTATTGGTGTAAGGATCATGGACTTCGGATCTCCTGAGTACCACAGAGTCTAACTGGAGATGTCTCAGGATTCTTAGAGTCGGCCTCGGCTCAGTGGACGTCCAAAGGCTTCGTCCCACAGAGGACATTGGGAGCTGGTACAGTGTCTGGATGCCTCGGGATGGGTACAAAGAGAGAAGCAGTGGAAAGGGATTAACATATCTGCTGTTCATAAAAATGTGCAGGTCTGATGTACTGGTGCATGATATTATGGGATGTATTATGTGTACGCCTGACTGAAGAGATGAGTTTTTAATCTACATTTAAACTGGGAAAGTGTGTCTGCACCCCGAACACTATCAGGAAGACTATTCCAAAGTTTGGGAGCTAAATAAGAAAACGCTCTACCACCTTTAGTAGACTTAGATATTCTGGGAACTACCAAAAGTCCTGAGTTTTGTGATGTCAGAGAGCGTGAAGGATTGTAACGTGTTAGCAGACTAGTTAGATACATGGGAGCTAAACCCTTAAGAGCCTTGTACGTAAGTAGCAGCAGTTTGTAGTCAATTCTATACTTAACAGGTAGCCAGTGTAGAGATGATAACATTGGGGTTATATGGTCATACTTTCTTGTCCTTGTGAGAACTCTGGCAGCTGCATTTTGGACTAACTGTAACCTATTTATTAAAGATGCAGGACAACCACCTAGTAATGCATTACAATAGTCCAGTCTAGAGGTCATGAAGGCATGAACTAGCTTCTCAGCATCAGATACAGACAGGATGTTTCTCAGCTTGGTGATATTTCTATGGTGGAAGAAGGCTGTTTTGGTAGTATGGGCGATATGATTTTTAAAAGACAAGTTGCTGTCTAATATGACACCCAGGTCTTTCACTGTCGAGCTACTAGTAACAGTACATCCCTAAATGGTGATTACATAGAATTAAATGGTGAATCCTCCAGTTTATTACCAGTTAATTATGGGGTCCCTCAAGGATCAGTTCTCGGACCTCTGCTTTTATATACATGCTTCCATTAGGGAAGATTATTAGAAGACATGGGATTAGTTTCCATTGTTATGCTGATGACACACAGTTATATATCTCATCAAAACCAGATGAAATAGCCACAGTGTCCAAATTAACTCAGTGCCTTAGAGAGATAAAAGACTGGATGAGCTGCAACTTTCTATTGTTAAACCAGCTTAAAGCCTGACCATGAATACCTGTGTAATATTGTAAGTGAGCTAGAAGAATGTTGTGGTCTATAGCGTCGAATGCAGCACTAAGATCTATCTATCTATCTATCTATCTATCTATCTATCTATCTATCTATCTATCTATCTATCTATCTATCTATCTATCTACAGTATCTATCTATCTATCTATCTATCTATCTATCTATCTATCTATCTATCTATCTATCTATCTACAGTATCTATCTATCTATCTATCTATCTATCTATCTATCTATCTATCTATCTATCTATCTATCTATCTATCTATCTATCTACAGTATCTATCTATCTATCTACAGTATCTATCTATCTACAGTATCTATCTATCTATCTATCTATCTATCTATCTATCTATCTATCTATCTATCTATCTATCTATCTATCTATCTATCTATCTATCTGTCTATCTATCTATCTGTCTATGTACAGTATCTATCTATCTACAGTATCTATCTATCTATCTATCTATCTATCTATCTATCTATCTATCTATCTATCTATCTATCTATCTATCTATCTATCTATCTATCTATCTATCTACAGTATCTATCTATCTGTCAATCTACAGTATATGTCAATCTGTATCTATCTATCTATCTATCTATCTATCTATCTATCTATCTATCTATCTAATGTGTTTTTTTAACACATTGCTGGACAAAGGGTAATTGCTAGTGACAAAGCGTATGAAGTCACATACCATAATTAAGGTGGCGTTTATTTAAAATAAGAATAAAAAAAGAACTGTGCTCGATGGCTTACGGTAATAAAGCCTGGTGAATATTTATATTTACTTTTTTTTTAAGAGAGCGGTACAAAAGGATGACAGAGTGCGCGGTGACCAAGCGTTCATAAGGGTTTATCGGTAGGCTGTTAAATTAACGATGTAGTGAATTTTTAGGGAGATCGAACAGAAACGGATGAAATGAAAAAGACCATCAATAATAATAATAATAAAAGAAGCTACAGACGCGTTTGTGCTTTACTTACATAAAAATCGGCAGCGCTACATAGAAAGGGAAAGGAAACATAAGGCTTAGACTTCAAAAGGGTTTATCTTTTATTATCTCACTTGTCCCAGGGCAAGAGTTTGTTTGTACAGAAATGCTTTCTTAGCCATGTGTTTAATGCTGATGAAATCCTGTTCCCTAAAACCAGTCATCGAGAACGAACGTTTATTTGTGTCCCATATGACCTGGGAGCGATGGAAGTTTATTAAGTATTATTTTAACTAAAGGCGTAATGACGTTCCTTAAATAATTAGCTTAAGAACATAATTTAGCGAAGGATAACTTTGCATTTCTGCTGTTAAGATTTTAAGCTGTGTGGAAATAATGCGTTGGGGTTTCTTGGTAATTTCTGCACAGGAAGTGCAGTATGTTAGAATTTAAGTGTGTGTGTGTGTGTGTGTGTGTGTGTGTGTGTGTGTGTGTGTGTGTTGCTGGAACCAAAGCATCATACAACACCTGCTGTGGCCTTGGGCTACACCACTTTATTCGCAATGTGTTTGGTCTTGAGACTTACACGGTGGGAGTCAGCCAGCCGACGTAGAAGCGGCGCTCTCGACTCGTTCGTACGCTTCACCTATTCGATCATCCGTAATTTACCCCGGTAATTGATTTCGTTAGGAACGGAAAGAGTTAAGCAGTTTAAGGGGTTCATGGGTCGCAGCTGCAGTTTGACACGACTTCATTTGTTTTCCTTTAGCTCTTTTTTTCCCCCCAGTCGTCTGTGTGAACGTCGTGACATCTGGAGCCTTGTACTGAAACGGCGGTGAAACCATTAGGACGACGACGAGCCCAATGAACCTGGCATGACCAGGTTTCCTGAGCACTCCTCCTGAATCACGGCATATCTACATGATCATGTTCAATTACTGTTTTTCCCTGATGGGGAATTGGGGTACAAACCTAGGGTTAGCACGATAGCCGTGAGGTGAGAGCTGAGTAGATTAAACGGAGACGATCCCAAAAATCTCAACTGGAAAACGAATGGTCCAGATAAAATGAAACGGAACGCTCGAAAACCAACACACGATCCATCAGCAACCGTTTATTCTTCTCCGTTTAAAATGCTTTGGATTTTCTCGTAGATCATCATCTCATTCCACTTTTCATCTGCCCAACTCGGGCCTCCATTACGTCATTGTTTTCGGGATCTGTTATCCTTAACTTAGCTCATATAAACAGTCTGCCAATCTGTAGCTGATATGTGTGCCAACAATGACAAAAAGCCCAGTGAAGAATGCGAGCAGAGTCTATATGATAAAATGCTGGGTAAATATAGCCACTGTTTTTGTTTCAGCTCGCTTTTCTTTTTTTGCACCATTGTTTTCAGCGGTGGAACGAAAACATGCTTTTTTTTTTTTTCTTTTTTTTTGTGGTAGTTTAATTCTTCTCTTTACTTTAAGAGCGATCGGTATGATATAATGTCTCCAATATCGGATTTATATCGAACGTTTGCATAGATTTATAATTATATTTTTTTTACGTTTTTGGAATTCTATACTGTATTAAAATCTCAGATCCGATTGGTCCGATTATTATTATTTTTTTCTCTGACAGCAAATCTCATTGTAATTTCTCATTATTTGTTCCGTAGTAATGATTTTCTCCAGGACTTACTCGGTATGGACGTCGCTCTACGTAGACTCAGATGAATTCTAAAAAGCATTGACTAAAAATATCAAGAACAAAAACAGTTATTTAACAATGACTAGATGAATGAGATGTTTTTTTATTATTATTATTATTATTATTATTATTATTATTATTATTATTATTATTATTATTATTATTGTTGTTGTTATTATTATTATTATTGTTATTATTATTATTGTTATTATTATTATTATTATTATTATTATTATTATTTTCCCATTTATTTATTTATTTATTTATTGTATTATTTTATTATTTATTTATTTATCTATTTATTTATTTCCTTTTGTTTTAATTTAATTAAATTTTATTTTATTTTCATTTGTTTTAATTTATTTTAATTAATTAATTAATTTATTTATTTATTTCATTTCAGTATGATAATGTTTATTTAACATTCGTTGGCGTGTTCTGTCACAGGAAAGTCTTCCGGATAGAGAACAAAGCAGTTACAGGCTTCTTAGTAACATGACACGTTCCTATTTTCATCGTATTAACTCGACGACGGTTTATAGTTATTAAAACGCAGGCGATAACACTGATAATAAGGAATATAAAGTCACCCAGATGAGGATGGGTTCATTTATGTGTCTGTTTGTTCTTTCCGTATGATGTTTCAGGTAGTTTTACCTCGCCGTTCTCGCTCGCCATTTTTACTGTCTGGCTGCTTTATGACCAGGTCCATTGTAAAAAGCACGGTGCAAATACAGTAAATCGAATTGAATTAAATAGAATTGACGAGACACGGTGACTTAGTGGTTAGCACGTTTACCTCACACCTCCAGGGTTGGGGGTTCGTTTCCCTCCTCCATCTTGCATGTGTGGAGTTTGTATGTTCTACCCCGTGCCTCGGGGGTTTCCTCCGGGTACTCCGGTTTTCTCCCCCGGTCCAAAGACATGCATGGTAGGTTGATTGGCATCTCTGGAAAATTGTCCGTAGTGTGTGTGTGTGTGTGTGTGTGTGTGTGTGAATGAGAGTGTGTGTGTGCCCTGTGATGGGTTGGCACTCCGTCCAGGGTGTATCCTGCCTCGATGCCCGAAGACGCCTGAGATAGGCACAGGCTCCCCGTGACCCGAGAAGTTCGGATAAGCGGTAGAAAATGAATGAATGAATAAATAGAATTGAACTCATCTTTCTTGCGCATTTCAGCACCAACTTTCAAGAACAGAATGCTGCACGTGGAGAAATTAAACATTTATAATCATTGGCCGAATTGCTGACGTATAAATGACGTAAAACTCTCAAGGAAATACCATCATTGGAAAATAATCAGCAGCAATGCTTCATGGCATAGTGTATAAAACCGTCCTATCGATAATTACTTGTCTTTGCCCCCCCCCCCAACATTGTGCTTGTAAATGTTTTATATCTTACATGACCGTGTAACTCTATAACTTATTCTAATTTGATTTCTCTCAACATGCAGTAATATAATGCAGTAAAGTGGATCTAAAAGCTTCGAGCTCGGCATAGCACAAGAGACTTCGGTTATCAACGCAGCCAATCGGTTCATCAGTGAACCGACTTCCTGTACTAATGGAAGTCTAAGAGTTCTAGAGTTTAACATCAGGCATAATTTAATTATAAAGTATTTATCAATTCACCACGGAGATAGACTCCGGATCCAGTTTAATCAAGATACCGATGTGGAAGTGAAGAGTGAATGACATGACTTATAAGAATAAGAGATTAGGAGTTAGGTTGGTAGACTGGGTTCAGTTATTCTTCGTCATAGAAAATACTGATGTAAAGCTACATATATATGGGTAGTTGACAAATGACCAAGAAAAAGTACTTTTTTGGAAGGCATAACTTTTTAAGAATGTATTTCCATATATTTGTGGAGTATGAAAACTGCAGTTTCAGAAAATAGTACTGGTCACTCATTTTGTCAATGACTTCACATATTTTTTTCACTTTTTCACTCAACAATACTGTAGATGTGTCCTATGGTGTGACATTTAAAAAGTACTAAGAAATTATAGTAAATAACATAAAATAAATACTTGAGACAGAATTGTTCACATTATTAAAACATTATTTTCTTAAAGTGATATTTATTTTACATGAAAGTAAAAATTAGAATCATTTTCACCATGAATAGATGAAGTTGACAAACTTTTCCCTGTGGGGTGTCACACCGAAGGACAAAAAAACTTAACAACTTCAGTGGTCTTAAAACATAGTTAAATATTTAAACAATTCTGAGAGAAATACTTACCATGTGCACTTCTCATGGCCTTCATAGGGGTCTTCAGTCACATGACCTTGAGTGGGGTCTTTCAATTAAATGTAGTTGTCCATGATATTGCCCAAATTAAAATGAGGTTTTTGCATAACACCAAAGGACATTTTTTTCTGTGACCAACTTTATGAAATTCCTACACTTTTAGAAATGTATGTATATGAAAAGTGATGGCCACTTAGTGAAATAGACACTTGCACAATTATGCCAGGAGTGTTCATTAAGATTTTTAAACATTATTTTCTTTCTTTATAAAATTAAATATTTATGAAATAATGTCGTCTACCGTCACACCATAGGACAATTTTGAGATTTGGCTCAAAGTTCTAAAAAAACTAACAATAACTTGCGTATTAAAACAACAAATTCATATAAAACAAGAAAATGTTTAACAATTTTCAGTATTCTAAATTATGAAAATATGAAATAAATTATGTTTTATCTCCTGTGACAGTGAAAAAGCCATGTAACGTCAACTCCCCATATACATATATATATAGTCTACGTTATGACTCTTCGGTGCCAAAAAAACTTTCTGATGTGCAGAATTGCGGTGCTAAGTTTGTCCTGTTAATGTGTGCGTGTTTGTGTGTGTGACGTAAAGTCTCCGAATATAAAGTGCTTACAGAAGATGAAGCAATGAATGAATACTGAGTCAAATGTGTACACAGTAGAGACAAAAGAAGAGGGAAAAAATTAGTAACTGAAAAGTTTATAAGTAAATTTTTGTTAGAATAATAATAGATTATTTTTTTTTATATTAGAATTGCCACCAATAATTAATAATTGGAGGGAACCAAAAATCGTTCATTAAAATTCAACATGCACCTAATGAATATATCTTTTTTTCCTCTGATTCCGTTTATAACGGTGTCGTGAAGCGTAATTAACATTTATATGTGAAATGCTTTCAGACGAATCGTTGGATTCTTTTGAATGGAGATTGTGGAGATCGAGCGTTCATAAAATAAATAATCACACAAGACATTCGTTCATTCATTCATCTTCTACCGCTTGTCCGAACTTCTCGGGTCACGGGGAGCCTGTGCCTATCTCAGGCGTCATCGGGCATCGAGGCAGGATACACCCTGGACGGAGTGCCAACCCATCACAGGGCACACACACACTCTCATTCACACACACACACTATGGACAATTTTCCAGAGATGCCAATCAACCAAACCATGCATGTCTTTGGACTGGGGGAGGAAACCGGAGTACCCGGAGGAAACCCCCGAGGCACGGGGAGAACATGCAAACTCCACACACACGAGGCGGAGGCATTTCTAAGGGGGTTTTTACACCTGGTCACTTCCTGCGTTTTCTGTGATCCGATATCTACCCGACGGTAAAAAGACCAGGTCTAAATGCCCTCCGAAACGTTTTGGAGACGGATATAAATCCGATGGTAGAAACACCTTCAGGAGGTGGTCTGGGACGCGTTTCAGATGAAACTGGACAGGTGTAAATGCATGTGGTTGTTCAAGCCACATACGTCAGCGCTATACTCCTCCCAAACGGAAGTACGTCACTCGCAGGTGACTCGCGAGTCTTGCATCGCGCCAGAAACAAACATGTTTTCCCACCAGCGCTGGCTCCGATCTTTCACCCAGGCATCTCGTCGGGTTTCAAAACACGCTGCTGCCGCCAGCGAAAATGCAGCAAACAGTAAATGTTGTTTTTTGTAGCAACCGCGTACACCAAAGTGTGTTCCATTTCAATTACCCCGGAAATGAGGTCAAATATATTAGCATTTTGGGCGAGAGTAGAAAGATAGGATCGATATCCGATTCGCCGAGACGCGTTTATGTGGCCTGATGTAAACGGGACAGTTTTAACAAATCAGATAGCTATCGGATCAGAGACAACACACGAAGTGACCGGGTGTAAAAACGCCCTAAGATGAATAGATTCTATAAAATCTGTTTGGCAGATAAAAAACAAGCCATGTATAAAACGTGCGAACGCTTTCATCGGCTCCTCTCGCTTTCCTACAGTAGGTGCCGCTCTATAATTGTCGGACGCTAATGCATCGCTTATGTCACGTCAACCTTTAAATGCCATGCAACCACTTTATTATTGTTATTTGCAGACTTCCAACAATGAGTGACACACCACATTGATCTACCTGTCATCAGTCTATTAACAGCCGTAGAAGATGAATATGCGCTAATTGCCCCGTTGACCTTGTGTCTGCACGTGCGTGTACTTCTGATTAGCCTTCGAAGTGAATGCCGGCGTCGTGTCTGAATCAAACATCACCGTTATTTAAAGCTACGTTTTTCAGTGTCGGATGTCGATTAACGCGGCGTTTGATATTTCAAGGTTTTTTTTCAAGGTCATCTAAGGAATAAAAAAAAATACTTTCGAGGAAATCAATAATAAATGTGTCACTAAATGGCTATCGATACGACACGAGACTCGACGGTACACATGGGATTTCTGTTTTTCTATATTTTAATGCAAAATAGCCGGCGGCGCTTTCGGATTTGACTTTTCCTACAGATACTTCTTAATCCTTTCCACTCTAGACTTTTTTCTCAGCTCGGTCCCAGACATCTTATATGTTTTGTCTGTCTACTTTCTCTGCCTCAGGCTGTTCTGGTCAGTTCCTAATTGCAGTAAAGGAAGCAGGAGAAGAGAATATATAGCTATTTCTTGACAAGGTTAACTCTAGGTTTGTTCCTTCATAGTCACCGCGTG